>NW_021318785.1:1536268-1542618 GCF_001605985.2 Dendrobium catenatum
GGTACTGAAGGGCAAGTTCGCCGAAGCAACCGCGGGAATATCCCCTCCACACTCCCTTGAAATCCCCTCCAAGGATCTTCTCCCTCTCAAACTCCACCCTTTCCTCTCTCCCTTTCAAGTTCTCTCTTCTAGTTTTCTCCAAAAGAACGAAGATACAATGACTGCCAAAGATACACTTTGTCATCCTTTTACACTCTCCAAGTGTCGGCTGAGAACCAAACCGATATTATTGAACTTCACTTGAGAGCCTTCAGAGGAGATGGGCAAAAACTTGAAGGAAATAAAGAGATCTTCGCTTTAGGTAACCTTGTGAATCCCTCACAAAACCCTCACTTGATCTCTCACTTTTCACTCACATAATCTCTCCCAAACACTCACACTCAATGATCCCTCTCAAGAGAAAACAACACCAAAGGCTCTTGCAATAGTTTCTAGGACTCTTTATATAGAAAGAATAAGAAAAAATCATTCAAAAATTAAAGATTTCAAGTTTTGAGCGCTCACGATTGTCCCGTACGAACCTATGTTAGTACGGACGAACAGTGTAAAAATTGTCCCGTACGAACTATATGTGAATCAGTACGAACTCATTTTCATCCGGTACGAACAGAACACTTTCAAAGTTTGTCTGTAAGAATCATCAGGACGAAGTGAACAAAAATAGAACAAAGGACATCATCCAGGGACGAAGGGGTCAATTCATTTGGACGAATAGCTCAAAGTGAAAATCCAGAGGATATCGTCCAGTGATGAACATGACAATTTGTCTGGACGAACTGTTCAGAGTGAAATTCTAGAGGATATCATCCAGGGATGAATAGGAAAATTCATCTGGACGATTAGGACTTAGAAAAATTTTTCACTCCCACTTTTCATTTCATTGCTCTTCGAGGAGTATAATTGACCTGATCGTCCTGTACGAACAAGTATCGTACAGTACGATCAGTTAAAAGTGTGAATTATAAAATTCTCCCCTGGTGTGTGTGGGTGCTCAGTTACTCAATTACAATCACACTTTCTCAGATTCAATAAATTGAAAAATACAAACTTCAATTTACAAAACACACTAAGCTGAACTTGATTTGAAGTCTTTAACAATCTGGAGTATGATTTCTCTGAAATGTTAGTACACACAAGAGCAAAAATAATTCTTCCAAAATATGTTAGGAGAAATAATAAATAAAGCAATAATATTTAGAATCATTAAAAACATACAAGTTGCAAGAATCTTAAACAGAAAAAACAAAGTAGAAACTTTTCTTAATAAATAGCGACTCTCATATAATCTTCTGACTTAAGAGCAAAGAAAAAAAATTCAAACACTTTGCATTCAGTTGGGCTAAGTCTCTATCCTCATTGCTCCATTCATTAAATACTAACTCAATTTTAATAAAATTAATAAAATATGATGGTGCAATATAATCCCCTTATACTAAATAATCACATGCAAAAATTAATATATTGCAAAAACTATACATGCAAATTTTCCAAAAATCAAATTGTATTTTATCAAATAAAGGTTGATGAGTAATAGAGTAATCTTCCATTGTGTCCCTATTTCTAAAAAGTGCCTTGGATCATCTTCCTCTAGGTTTTTTAAAATACCATTTTTTGAGTACTGCTCAGATACCAATTGAAAGTTTGATAAAGGATGTTAAGCCTAAGTGAATTATCCCTAGGCATACCAACTGGGGGGTGAATTGGTGAATTTAAAAACTAATTTCTTACTTCAAAATACAACACTTATTTTTTGAATTATTATTTTCAATAATTAAAAATAAGTAACATCTATCACTTGATGTTGAAGTGAATAATTTTATCAATAATCAAAATAATGATGATGATATTCTAATCAATAGAATGAAACATTAATCATGGATTTTCACTAAGAAATATCACAAAAATAAAATGCAAAAAAGTAAAATGTAAAAAAGAGAAAGAAATCAAAATTAGCACACTCAAATTTTATAGGGATTTAGTCAAAAAATGATCTATGTCCACTCATCGGTGTCCTCTTCTCCGAGTATTGCACTAAACTTTAGTGTCACTCCTTTAGCCCCAACAGCTAAATAGAGAAGCCTTTATAATCTTTTCACCAACCTGGTGTGATAGAGAACCTTGACCTCCTTTCTCATGCTCCTAGTGATGGCAGAGAACCAAGACCTCCCTTTCTCACCCTTCTAGTGATGGAAAAGAATCATGACCTCCTTACATACCCTCTTAGTAATGCTGTAGAACCACAAACTCCTTTCTCACCCTCCTGGTGATGGAAGAGAACCATGACCTCCTTTATCACCCTCCTGGTGATGGAAGAGAACGACATTTTTAGTTGAAGAACTTCTTCCCAAAGCCACACAAGAAATATAGACAGATGCTTGGAGGAAACAAGGCAAGACACTAGCTTAGAGCAACTTTGTGATCCCCTCCAACTACTTCTCCCTCACACGTAAGCTCTCCCTTTATTCTTCCTAAAGCTCTCCTAGATCCCCTTATCTAAGCTCTCTCTCAAGAACACTCAGTAGCCAAAAAATTAAAATAAGCCAAATTAGAGATATTAAATACAAGTCCTCATAAAAAGTCATATAATTCAATTTTGGTGACTATGATCATACAATACAATCCAAGATCATATGGTATGATTAGTTTAAATAATCTTGTTAATAATGTATAGAGAATAAGGTGTTGTATGATCATTTCAATAAATTATTCTTATCATATAATACGATTTGAGAATCATCAAATATGATTAGTTCAAACAACTTAGGTTATCATTCCATATAATTGGCGATTATAAAATATCTGAAAGTTTGACAGTGATGTTAAGCCCTTATGAATTAGCCAAAGGCTAACCAAGAAAGGGGGGGGGGGGTATTTAAAAAATTCTTTAATCAAAACGCAAACTCAAACTAAAGTTCACCACAAAGAAATCAAAGTGCAAAAATTAAATGCAAAAGAAGTAATAAAGAACACAGAGATTTATAGTGGTTCGGTCAACTCGACCTACGTCCACTCCCCGGAGGTACCCTCCTTTTGCTCCCACAGAGATAAAAACACATAGATTGCACTAAACTCAGTGACTCTCCTTTTGCTTCCACAGCAAGGCAGAGAAGCCGGTACAAATCTCTTTTCCACCAACCCCGATGAGGCAGAGAACCCAACTCCTTTTGCTTCCTCCTGAAGCAGGCAAAGAACCTCAAATCCTTTTGCTTCCTCCTAAAGCAGGCAGAGAACCTTAATTAGTTGCTAAAGTAGACATCTCTAGAACCCCCAAAGAAACTAGGGATGATGATGATGGATCCTTACTTCGAGCAACCTTTGTGAAACCCCTTCATAAACTCCCCCTCATAAGATCCTCTCTCTCTCTCTCTCTCCTTTGCTCTCCCTCTCCTCTTGGATCTCTAAGGTCAGAACATCAACAAAAGATAATCTCTTGGGTAGAATAAGAGATCTTATATAGAAGAGCTTCAAAATAACTCTTAATTATAACAAACTGACTTTATTGTCCAGGATGATATAAATATCATCTTGTATGATCAGTATAAATTTAGCTCAATCAGCTAGTATGATTTGGGATAACCATAAGGTTTTTATTCATATTATCCTAGATAATAGTATATCATCCTATACAAATAGTATAAGTTGTTGAATATCATCCAAAACATCACCCTAAATGGATGTATGGATGATGGAAAAATAACCTGAACATCCAGGACGATCTCACAATCATCCCGGATGATTAGTTCAATTTAGTACATATCATCTAGAGCATCACCCTGAATAGAAGCTAGCTGATGTTTGATAGTCCAGGAATAACTAAGGTTTTTGAATGGATCATCCAGGATGATATGATTGAGCAATCATACCTAAATTGCTTTCCTTAATTACTAGATTAATTTAGGCATAATTGCATTGTATCATTTAGGATGATGTCCTAGATGATGTCCAAAAATAAAAGATACCTAAGTAGATCTAGTAGTTGATTCTTTCTGAATTGAGACTATCGTCCCGGCTAATATGAATATCATCCAGGATGTTGCACTTAATGACGGCTGCCTTAACTAGGATGCCCTAATTAGGGTTTCTATTTTTAATTAATCATTCAGGCCAATTTTTGGATCATCCTAGATGATGTGAGCAAAACTAGAAAACTCTAAAAATAGTCATAAATTTTCTCCCAAGTGTGTGTGTTCAAGGCTATTTTGCATCAGGAACCATATTGTTTACAATTGACTCAAGAAAAGAAAAATATTACAAACTGACTCAGACTTAGTTTACTCATTCTTGAGCTGGTTCAAATTATTATTTGATCTTGTGGACCTGAAATGTTAGTAGGCAAGACAGTCATAGATAAACAGATGTATTTGCTATCATCAAAATTTTATTCCCTGAAATCAGATTCACAACAATCTCCCCCATTTTGATGATGGCAAATAATCAAATAATCACAACTAAATAAAATAAAAAAACAACCTAAATAAAATGAAAAATAACTCAAACACTACTCCCCCTTTTGTCATCACAAAAAAGGAGGAAAAAACTAAAAAAGAAAAAGTAGGAAAAAGAAGAATGAAAGAAAAGTTTTTTTTAATTAAATCATGAAAATGAAAATGTCTCCATGTCAGACCAATGAGTTAACATTGTTGAAATTTGAAACCGGTAGAATATCTGATCCTGTTAACCCCAGATCGGATTTGTCTCAATGCAAAATCATTTTTTGAAAATAAAAGACCTAACTAAAAAAAAACCAATTGGATAAGAAAAAGAGATTTGTTAAAGACTTGGTTTCAAAAAAAGTATCTTATAGAATAATGTAACAAAGTAATTTGTCATAATCGTAAAATTCGAAATTAAGCCAATGAAAATATCAAGTGACAAATAAAATTTTCTAAGATTTAAAAGTATTGAAAGAGAAGGAAGCTTTCCATTTATAGGCTCATTTTATGCTTCTTAACAATTTATTGGCGCATTTTGTGCATCTTTTGATTTTTGATATACTTTGTGTATAATTCTCAATTTGGCATCATTGCGCATCTTTTGATTGGCATTATTGACCACTTTTTTTTGCAAGCTAGAACCCTTTTTAAAACGCTTAAATATTCTCAGTTGTGAGTATATCTTCCAGATATTAGAGAAAAAATCTCACTCTCTAATATAAAGAAGAATAAATTACAAAATATAATCAAAATCATATGATAAATGCAAAGATAGGATGACGAGAAAACTTAAGTGTAATATAAAGACTTTGAACATTATAAATATAAGAGAGATTACTATAGCAAGATATAAAAGATCTCAATCACAAAGCCAAATTATTAAATTGAGATAAACTTTTGTTTAGAAAAAAAAAAATTACACAACTAAAAGATGTTAGAGGAAGAGAAATAATTAACAGTGTTTTCTCCCTTTAACAGATTAAGAGATGTAAAATATTGACTATAAATTTTCAAAAAATAAAAACATGACATAAAATATTATTTCAGCAGTGATCACAAAAAAAGAAAAAAACTAAAATAATATAAATAAAATAAATAAAATAAAAAAAACTAGTAAAAAGTAAAATAAGCAAAGTGAAATAAAATAAAACAGCAACAAAATAGAAAATTCAGAATTCAGCAAATAACATGTTCAAGCATTTATGCCAATCACACCCAATATGGTCCTTAAGATGCTAAAAGTGTCAAAAGCCAGTGGTTTAGTAAAGATTTCTGCCAATTGATTCGTAGTTGTCATATGGTGTAACTCAATGTCTCCTTTGGTCACATGGTCTCTAATAAAGTGATGCCTTATGTCAATATGTTTGGTCCTTGAACATTGGATAGGATTCTTAGAGATGCAGATGACAATAGTGTTGTCATAAAGGATTGAAATTGTGCCTTTAGAATATCCTAAATCTAGAATTTGTTGCTTAAATTTTTTCCACTACTAAGTTGGATATTATTACATTGTTCTACAATTTTTGTTATTAATTATTCTAGTTAGATGCCCAATATAATCTTCAATTTTTTTAAGAGATGAAGATTAATATTGCAGTTGAATTCTTAATTATATAACATCTTCTAATGGTCAATCTATTCAAAACTTGAAGGGTATCACTATGATGCTTCATGATATGGCATCATGGTATTTATATATCTAGGATTGCCAACTAAGTTAGCATACTTATTATTCCTATTTTGCCTAGCCCTAACTTCCATGGTAATTAATTTCTTAAAAAGAGCAGCAACCTAAGCAGTAAAACTTAATAAAGCATTAGATTCATAAAATCTTGCTACTCCATTAGGATCAACCCTATCAATAGGTAAATGAAAATCATTTGTAGATATTTTCTCAATCAATTTATAACCATAATC
>NW_021318785.1:1542718-1546148 GCF_001605985.2 Dendrobium catenatum
TGGTCCCTAGGGGCTGAAATGAGTCTAGAAAAATTCAATTTATTGTTCAACATATCAGGATTAATGGTCTAGAAGTGACTAGAGGCTTTGGTGAAGGTTTTAAGGTTAGAATCTTCAAAGTAATAGGTTCAGTGGCATGGGCTGTAAATATTTGAAGGTTTTACAGCCTTTGGATTTTAATTTAGTTTATGGGGTTAGAAACCTCAGAATGGGCTAAAATTTGGTTGGTTTCCTTCAGAGACATGCCCCATCAGTATGCAACTAACAGACTCTGAATCAGAGGTCATTTGATTAGGTTTTGAAATGTTTGAAAATTTACTAAAAAAAGGCCTTTAGGACTATGCCTTTTAGCATGTGATTTTGGTTTCAAATTTTGGATTTGGATTGGGTTTTGGATTTGATTGATTAAATTTCTGGATTGATTTATGATCTAGGTAGATCCTAAAGTCTGACTTCTAGAAATATCTTAAGGTCTAGAGTAGATCCTAAGGTCTAAAGTCTAGAAAGATTCTAGGATAAATCCTAAGGTCAAGATTCTAGGAAGATTCTGGAGTTTGGATTGGTGACTTAGAGTCAGAAATGATCCAAGTGACCTCTTAAAAAAATGAGGTCAACAAAACCTTAATCCTAAATTAAATCTAATTCCAAATTCAGCTTGAAACTCAAAACCCTAAAATTTAGTGTTCAAATAATAAGTCTAAAGCATTTGGACTTTTCCCTATTTTAGAGGAATTTTTAACTTGTTTAAAATCCTTGGTTAAGGTTCTCAAATGGTGTTTGATCATTTGCATATTAATTAAGCATATCTCTAAAGTGTACCTTGCCATTTTGGATGTCGCATTGTCATTCTAAACCCTAAAATTCAAAGTACATTCCAAACAAACAAAATCTTTAAATATTTATAGCTCATGCCACTAGACATGGCATCTTGATACAAACTATCATGGGAAGCTTTGGAAACTTTTCAAATCTTTTCATAATCATTTTCATATTGATTTGAACTTCCTTGAACCCTTGATGGACCATGATTAACCAAGAAACTCATAAACACTAAAAATCATAATACTAAACCTTTGAATAAACCCTTCTTAGCTTAACCATGTAATGACCCAACATAACTTTTGACTACTCTAAATCACATTTGGAGTGGATTGAGCCTAAACTCACACCCTGATCAAGCCTGGTTGACCAAGTTAACCAAGATTAATAAAAAGACTCCTTTTACATTAAAAATTATATTTCATACATCTATACCTTACCATGAGATAGAACCTCCTCTAGTAAGTTCTAAATTAGATTTGGAATAAGTTAAACCCAACCCTAACTCTTGGTCAAACTTGGTTGACCAAATGAGCTTAGAAGTCTCTAAAACTTAAATTCATTCATTTAAACCAAATCAAGGTACCCAATCCCGTAGGGACAATTCATCGGGTCCTCAAGTATTAGACAAAAATGTTTATCCCATGGGCCGAATTGGGCTAGCCACATAGCTTGACCATGTCTAATCTTACAAAATTAAATTGCTTAAACACATTAGCTTTTCATTGATCGTTTTCACTAACCAAAGCTATCCCAACCCAGGGGTTATCCTTGGTAGAATTAGGTTGACCCAAACCATTAAAAACCCAAATTCTTAGGCCCATTCAATACGCATTCCAAATTAAACCCTTAAATTATGTAATTATATTCTAGAATTTTCATTATACTTATCTTAGTCAGCTCCAACCATATGGATGGATGATTTAGCAAGATTCTTCAAAGCAACCAATATGCAATAATTGGTTCAATTATAAGTTCTTATAAAATTGACCACTTGGGCTCTAACTTCTTGAATGAGTTATTTTCCTCCTATTTATTAGTCTCCAACTAGTGGTTAGCCATGTACAGAGGGGGCAAGAAATTTGAATTATTCTTTTAATTTCTCTCATATAAATACCCACAAATTTTTTTGAACAAAGTCTAGATATTTCATTCCTGGAGAATCCCTCTATGATTCTCCACTCCTCCATATCTTGAGAGCTTATTGGTGAAGAGACCCAAGGGTAACTTAGATCTTCATCCTCCAAGGCTTTCAAACTTTCAATCCATACATGCTTTAGGCTTAAAGACTTCAAGGAAGATAAAAATATGCTTATAAGGAGTCCTATAAAATCTAAACGAAGTAATTCTAGTTAGAGGTAAAACTCAAACCCAAGGTCTAGATCTATAATTTAAATAACCTTACTATTATGTGTTATGGAACCCCCAAACTTCACGAAATAGGGTATTAAATAGCCTGGAATCTCTGCCTAAAACTTCATTCAATTTGGCCTTGTAAATTAAATGTTTAAAGCCTTCTTCAATCATGTTTAAAAAAAAGCTAAATAAATAGAGAAGTTTCTGAGTCATCTCACCCTTGTATATTCTATCAAATACACCATATTTAGTCAATCAACATAATATGTTCAACTAGATCAAGTGTTTGGATGGACAACTTATCCATCCAATATGATATGCTCTATTTGTTTGAACCATAGATGATCAAATAGAAGGGTACAAGATCTGATGTAGTTAAGTTAATGACTGCCATCATTCATTGGTGGCTAATTGTGTGGCGATATGCATCCTATATGAGGAAGATGTGATGCAGTGGTGACACTAGTAGGAAAAAGGATTTAAACATTTTTTAATTGATAAAATTGATTGAAACTTCAAAAAAGCATTATAAATTGCATCCTTAAAAAAAAATTGCATTTAATAGCTCTGTCAAATCGACATGATTTAGGATTCAATTTAAAAAAAATCAAGTCCATTTGATGAGTGGATAAGGAATAAACTAGCTTTATTTAATCTACTAACTCTTGATAAATTCTGTTTGTATACTCATCCAATTCATCTCAAAAATGGTTAAGTAATACTAGGGTAAGTCCTTGACCTATCCTAATTTTATCTAGTATATTTAATGAGTAAATTTTCATGATTTTAATTTTTAAGGGTATGGGTAAATTCTTGACCAAGATTTTAAAAATCACAACTAGTTGATGATTTTTTGTGGTATGCTGGCTTAATGTCCAAGGGTTAGTTTACCACTAATTTTTCATTTAAATTTTCTAGATGGCTTAAACCTATTGTAATAATCTTTGGATAAAAAATAAAATATAGTCTAATTACTTAAATTTTAAATCAATTAGTTGGGCTGGATTTATTAAAAAATAAGAATTAAAAAAAAAATGCATTCAACTTCAACTTCAAATTAAATTTAGAATTTATGAAGAATTAAAAACTAATATAATTTTAAATAATAATAAAATTCAAATATTTTTCAACATAATTAATAATATAAATTAAATAATAATAAAAATTAAATTAAAATAATTTTTTTGAATATTTCAACAATATAAATCAAGATCACTAAACAAACATAAAAAAAATTGAGTCGAAAATTCATAAA
>NW_021318785.1:1546511-1549019 GCF_001605985.2 Dendrobium catenatum
GGGGGGGGTGAATTGGTAATTAAAAAATTTAACCCTCTTTTTAAATTAGGAAACGAAAAAAAAAAATTTAGTGAATTTTTCTAGAAAATGTTTTTCAATCACAATTTTAAAAGTAAAAACACAAAAATAAAAAGCAGAGGAAAAATAAAGACACGAGATTTATAGTAGTTCGGTCAAAACCAGACCTACATCCACTCCCCAGAGGCACCCTCTGAGTATTGCACTAATACCACTAGTGACTCTCCTTTGCACCCACAGCAAGGCGGAGAAGCCTTTACAAACACTCTTTCTACCACTACCCGATACGGTAGAGAACTGTCGTCCTTTTACACTATCCCTTGTGTTGGCAAAGAACTGTCATCCTTTTACACTATTCCCAGTGCCGGCAGAGAACCATCAACCTTTTACACTATCCCTAGTGTTGGCAAAGAATCATCATCCTTTTACACTATCCCCAGTGTCAGCAGAGAACCGTCATCTTTTTACACTATCCCTAGTGTCGGTAGAGAACCGTCGTCCTTTTACACTCTCCTAGTGTGGGCAGAGAACCCTTCATCTTTTTACACTCTTTTAATGTGGGTAGAGAACCCTCGGCTGTTCACACTCTTCAAGTTTCGGTAGAGAACCAAATTTCCTTGACAGATCTTCTTCACAAGAAATCTAGAAGGAAGAGAGAAAAGAGTGAAGTAATCACAAACCAAGAGTAAAGACTCTTACCTTCGAGTACCTAGTGAAACCTTCACGCTCCAATGGCAAGAAATCTCCTTCAAACACTCTCTCACACTCTCTCCTTGACTCTTCTTTCAATAGGCATGAATATTAGTAGGCAAAAAGATTAAGTGGCAATTAGTTTGGACTATTTATAGGAAAGACACAAATAACCATCCAAAATTACAAATTTTCAAGTCAATACGCATTGGATCATCCCGTACGATCGTGGATCATCCTGGACGATTTTACTTAAATGCGTTGGAAATGAACCTAATGTATATGGGTATGAAATGACTTCATACACATACATCATCCCGTACAAACTAGGTTCGTCCGGTACGAACGGTTATTCCGTAGGTCGGTTCCCAAAAATTGCAGAACGTCACTAAAATTTCAGAGTCAGTTCACTTTGTCCTGGGATGAATATGGGTTCGTCCGGACAAATTTTTTCTAGAGAGCAACTCGTCCTGGCATGATTATAAATTTTGTCTGAATGAAAATTCTCTAGAGGAGATTTCATCCTGGGATGAATACACTTCGTCCTGGATGAAAATATTTCAGAGAGCAACTCATCCTGGAATGAATACACTTAAATTGAAAGAATATTTTCCAAAGAGCATTTCGTCCTGGGAGGAATACACTTCGTCCTGAATGATCTGGACTTAAAAAAATTTTCTTTAATTCCTGTTTGTTCCATTACTCTTATGAGGAGATAACTGACCTGATCGTCCTGTACGAACTGTGTTTGTCTCGTACGATCAGTACAAATTTTTCAAGATCTCCTAAAGTGTGTGTGTGTGTGTGTATTCACTCAATTACAATCACTCCCTCTCAAACTTAATTCAAAGAAAAATACAAGTTTTAAATACACAAATTAAGTATCTCATGCTGAATTTGATTTGAAGTCTTCGTAGTCTGGAGTTTCATTTTTCTGAAATGTTAGTACACACAAGAGAAAAAACAACTCTTTCAAAAAAATGTTAGGAGATAACTACACATAAAATAATAATATTTGAAATCATCAAAACTATACAAGTTGTAAGAATGTAAAACATGCAAATAACAACTCTTAACAATCTCCCCCTTTTTGATGATGGCAAAATAATTATTACTTTTATAAATTCAAATTCTAAGAATCTCCTAAACTCCTCCTTAAATGATGAACACTTGAAAATAAGGAGGTATTTGAATAAAAAAAATTTTCTTTTAAAATTTTTAGAGATACAAAACAAAACAAACACACACATGCACTATGATAGAACAAATAATTTCTTCCCCTTTTTGATAACACCAAAAAGAGAAGTAGAAAAAGACTTGAAATGTTAGCAGACATATGAAATCATTTGATAATTCAATCTTGAAAGTGATTGAAATAAGTTATGTAAATAAAATTAAAATATTAGGCAAATCATAGTAATTCATAGAATTTAAGAATAGATATAACATTGATAATAGAAAGAATATATCAAAAATATGAGTTAATTTAGATATTAAGATAGAGAAAATCATTGAAAAAAGGATGAATAGAAAATTTGTATATTTCAAATTTCAATACGAAATATAAATGTACAGTAGATCAATTTGAATTATGAGATAAAAATATAATGGAAAGAAATAACTACCACATGTGGCGCTTTGCGCATCTTTTTCAAATTATTAGCACATTTTTGTGTCTCTTTTTCTACTTGCGAATCATTGTGCGTTTCTTTTGATTTTTTTTTCATTTGTACATTTTTTCAAAAGTAATTTTGATCTTTCCAAAATCAATAATAAAAATTTCAAAATTTTCTAAGTACA
>NW_021318785.1:1549079-1551803 GCF_001605985.2 Dendrobium catenatum
AGGTGCAGCACCGAAGATGTTAAAGTAAGTACTCATCATAAGCACATTGGTACTGATATCATTCATCTGGTCCCTCATAAAACTCATTTCATGCTAATACTGTGCATCCTCTTGCTGAAGATGAGTCTCAATTTGATCAAAACATTAATCAAAATGAGTCTATAGGCGATTAAATCTTTGAACCAAATCCTGATAATTTGGTTCATTGGCGGGCACATGTACAGCTTCATGTTCTTCCTCAGTATCACTAATGACATGTTCTTTACTTGGTTCTTCTTTGAAGATTGCTCTAAATGATCCGTCATTGTAGTAGACCAGTTCTTCAAACTCTTGATTAGGATGAACCAAATTATATTTCTTGTATAGATTGTAGGTAACTAGATGTCCTAAGGCGATGTTCTTCTTTCTCTTATGCTATACATAACCAATTTCAGAGAGCCTATAAAGATAGTCAAGGATAAGTTGGGCTTCATCTATAGGTTTTTTTGTCATGATCAAGAAGGCCACCATAGAAAGAAGAGGGGTAATATTGATCATATCACCATCTTTAGGAATTATAGAAGTTCTAAGAATATGATAGATGATATGAGCATTACAAACTAGACCGGATACTTTAGCCACATGTTTGTTCAAATTGTTTCCTCTAATCACATTATTAATTTCATACCATTCATAATCATGAGTGTTGATCAAGTGATGAGCTCTAGCTCCCTCTATCCTTAAATTCAAAAAGGCTCCTAAGTCAGCCTTGGTGATTTCAACTTTTGGTTTAAAGACAAATGAACGGATTATAAAATGGTCAGAATTAAAGGACATGTTGGCGAGAAAGTAGTGAAAGGTTTTTTTATTGTAGAGATAGATGAGGGTAAGGATAAAACTAAACTATATTGAAGCAAATAAGTTCATCACCTGAAAGGTAAGTTGTTCTTGGATTAGGATTCTGGAGGGTGTGATCTTTGCTGATACAAACCTAGGAAAAGATTTCTCATTTTCTTTGGAAACAAAGTTCTCAGAAGAATTTCTATATAGTTTTTTAGCCAGAATCTTTTATGTCATACTTGAACTTGCCTGGGGACGATTAGTAGTTAAATTTGTCCCCTACAGCGAACTAACATGTGTTCGTCCGGACGAACCAAAGGTTTGTACGTACGAAGTTAGTATTAAAAACTACCTTATCCATTAAACTATTTTATTCATTCATCCCGTCATTTGAAAAACATTTTGTCCTAGATGATTGTATAGACAAAGTGACAATTAAAAACTGAAAAATGCACGTAAACGGTTAAAAATTTGAGACTTAGATACACTACACAAATCATCCCGTACAAAATAATTTCATCCCGAATGATGGACACTAAAACATTTTAAATCATGCACTCAATTAAAACTAAAACACAAATACATTAAAAAACTCACTAAAAAAAATGAAGAACACAATTACAAAATAAAGAAAATCACACAAACAAGTTCACAAACACATAAAAAACACACAAAAACATTAATTAGAAAAACTAACATCAATGTTGCAAAAACATTTTTAATTAAACATTCAAATCAATCACACCAAGCCTTGTTCTTAATGCACTGAAAGTATCAAAGGCTAAAGGTTTTGTAAAAATGTATGTATGTTAATTTTCAGTAGAAACATAAATGAGTTCAATTTCTCCTTTGAATACATGATCCCTTATAAAATGATGCCTTATGTCTATAAATTTGGTTCTTGAATGTTGAATAGGATTTTTAGAAATAAAAATTGCACTAGTGTTATCACAATAAATTGGAATAGTGCCTATAGTTAATCCTAAATCAATTAACTGTTATTTCAATCAAAGTACTTGTGCCACACAACTTCTTAATGCAATGTATTCATCTTTTGCAGTAGATAGGGCTACTGAATTTGGTTTTCTACTGGACCAAGAGATTAGAGAATTTCCAATAAATTGGCATGTTCCAGAAGTGCTCTTTCTATCCACCATACAACCTAAAAAGTCAGAATCTGAATAACCAATTATTTGAAATGAAGAGCTAAACTTAGGATACCATATTCTTAAGTTCTGAGTTTCTAACATATATCTTAAAATCCTTTTCACTGCTGTCAAATGTGATTCTTTTGGATCTGATTGAAATCTAGCATATAAGAAAACACTTAACATGATATCGGGATTGCTAGCAGTCAAGTAAAGTAAAGATCCAATTATCCCTCTAAATTTCTTTTGATCAACAGATTTTCCCTTAGGGTCCTTATCCAACTGAACTGAGGAACTCATTGGTGTACTAACAAGTTTAGCATTTTCAATTTCATACTTTTTGAGTATGTCCTTAACATACTTTGACTGACTAAAAAATGTACCTTTCTCAATTTGCTTAAGGCTAAATCCTAGAAAGTAACTTAATTCACCCATTAGACTCATCTCAAATTCACTACTCATTATTTTAGAAAAATCATCACAAAGATTTTCATTTGAAGATTAAAAAATGATATCATCCATATAAATTTGAACAATTAGTATATCCCTTTCACATTTCTTCAAAAAGAAAGTTGTATCCACACTTTCTTTTTCAAAAGATCTTTCAAGTAAGAAGGTGCTCAACCTCTTATATCAAGTCTTAGGTTCCTGTTTCAATCCATATAATGCCCTTTTTAACTTGAAAACATGATTTGGGTATTTAGAATTTTCAAAACCTGGTGGTTATTCTACATAAAAATCTTCTTGAATTAGCCCA
>NW_021318785.1:1551915-1566180 GCF_001605985.2 Dendrobium catenatum
TTTCCTTGGGTGGTTTTTAAAAAATCTCATATCTCTAGGCAAAGGGTTTTCTATCTCCAATTTTTTTTTTCACATTTTCTTCCAAATTTTCTTCCAAATTCATTTTATCAATCTTTTGGGAGTTAATCTCAATCTCATCTTCTGTAACATTTGGCTATTCCAAAATTCTAGATTCACCAAATACAACCTGTGTGATTTCCTTAATTACCAAAGTTTCACTATTGAATACTCTATAAGATTTTCCAACAGTTAAGTATCCAACAAAAATTTCTTCATCTAATTTTGGATCAAATTTTCCTAAGGCAGATTTTCCATTGTTATGAATGAACATCTTGCACCCAAAAATATATAAATGAGACAAATTAGGTGTTCTACCTTTTAGCAACTCATAGGATATTTTATTTAATTTAGATCTCACATTCACCCTATTCAGAATATAACATGCAGTGCTAACCGCCTCAACCCAAAAATATTTAGGAAGTGAGTATTCTGCCAACATTGCTCGGGCAGCTTCTATTAATGTTCTATTTTTCCTTTCGACTACCCCATTCTACTGAGGGGTTTTAGGTGCAGAAAAGTTGTGATCAATTCATTTCTCCTTAAAAAATTCCTCAAATCTCTCATTTTCAAATTCTCCTCCATGATCATTTTGTATAGAAACAATTTCACACCCATGTTTTCTTTGAATCCAAGTCAAAATATTTCTAAATTTCTCAAATGATTCACTCTTGTGAAATAGAAATATAACCCATGTGAATCTTGAGTAATCATCCACAATCACAAATCTATATATATTCTCTCCTAGACTCACAGTTCCAACTAGTCCAAAAAGATTCATATGTAAAATTTCCAATGGTTTACTAGTTCTAAGATTCTTATTGGACTGAAAAGAGAACTTCACTTTCTTTCCTAATTGACATGCATCACAAAGGTGGTCCTTAGTAAAGTCTAGTTTTAGTATACCTCTCATTAAGTTCTTTTAGGTAATCCTCCTAAGGTTTTTTATGCTAGAATGATAAAGTCTCCTATGCCAAAGCCATGACTCATCAGATACAATTTTCAAACAAAAAGTAGTAGGAGATTGAATATAATTCAAGTCTAGCATATAAATATTATTTACCCTTTTTCCATTCAAAACATTTTACTGTTTAGGCTTAATATGTAGCTAGTAGAAAAAAATTTCACACAATATCCTTTATCACATAGCTGGATTATACTTAACAGGTTATGCTTTAAGCCTTCTACTAATAATACATTCTTAATGTAAAATTTATTAACATCATACCTGATCCAAACACCTTCCTTATGGTGTTATCTCTAAGGGTAACTTTTCCTCCACTCCTGGTTTCCAGTGATATGAATTGTGCAGTATCTCCAATCATATGCTTTAAGCATCTGCTGTCCAGGTACCATATGCTCTCATGAGGTCTTGTGTAAAAGTGACCCTGCAAAATTATCAAACGTTAGACCTGGGAACCCAAACAACTTTGGGTTCTCCTTTTGGCAATTTATAATCAGATGCATGTATGATATGTCTAGGTTTTTGTATCTTAGGACTCCACACCAAATAAGTTTTCATCTTCAAAGTACAGGTGTGAGCTATATGTCCAAACAATCCACAATTATTACATTTGACTTTTGGAAATGGATTCCTAAATATTCTACCAATCAACTATCTTTTTAGGTATTGCATAAATTTAGGATACAGAATAGGATTAGTAAAATCTTCAAGTTTAGGGGGTATCCTATTATCCTCGAGAGCTTTTATCGTTAACTTATAAAATGAATTCATATCTTCCAAAATTTGATTTGTATAATTTGATCTATAAATCTTGCTCTACGATTCATCCTTAAAATTTTTAAAATCTTTTTCAAGTTCAGCATAGGATGATTTTAACTTTTCAAATTTTTTATTCAAGTCATCAAACTCATCAAGTAATTTCATGTGGTTGTCATCAGTTAAAGCATGATCTTTCCTAAGAATTTCATATTCCTTTTGTAATTCTTCAAACTCTAAACTTAGACTAGCATGCATTTTTTTCATTTTCCTATATGCATCATGCATGTGTTCAGAAACTTCAAAAAGTTTATCATAGGTTAAGTCACATACTTTTTCTTGATTTGACTAATCAAGACTATCGACTATTAAGCACAGATTAGTGACTTCCTCTTCCTTCTCAGTCTCTGATGAATCTGAAGCTGAGAAAGCCTAGAAAGCTCTTTAAAACTTCTTCTTGCCCTTCTTTACAATTGGTTTCTCCTCTTTAAAACTTCTTCTTGCCCTTCTTTACAATTGGTTTCTCCTCTACCTTCTCCTTGCTAGGAGTGGCTTTGAGTTTTAAGTAGTCAGTCTTGATATAACCAGGTTTCCTGCACTCATAGAAAATCACATTATTTGAAACCTTGGCATTTCTATTAAATTTACCTCTATTCTAATGCTGGCATCTCTTCTGCTTCCTCTTCAGAAAGCTTTTGAATTATCTAGTCATCAATGCGATTATGTCTTCATCCTCAGGTTATGAGTGTTCACTCTCAGACTCTTCTACTTTTAGTGCTATGTTCTAATCCCTTCGTGGTTCACCTGCATCAATCTTTCTTTGGCTAACTCCTTGCTTGAAAGCAATTAGCGAACCAAGAAGATTGTCAATAGAGTAAATGTTTAGATATTTAGACTCTGTAATTTCAGTAATTTTAGTATCATAAGTAGTAGGCAAACAACGAAGAATCTTATTAACCATTTCAGCATTCGTTAGTTCCTACCCAGTATATATAAAGAGGTGACTATTTATGTGAATCTTGTGTACATATTAGAAATGAATTCATTTGGTTTCATGCGAAATAGTTCATAATCATGCAACAAGATATTAAGTCTAGATTGCTTAACCTCATTAGTCCCCTCATAAGTTATACAAAGTCTATCCCCATATGTCCTTCCAACTTTTGCAAGTGGAAACCCGCATGTAGTCTTCTGATTTTAAAGTACAAAAGAAACTATTCAAGCATTTGTTATTTAATTATGCTAAGTCACGTTCTTCTACTATCCAGTCTACAAAAGGTGTTTCAACTCTAACTCCATCAACTAGTCTAGTTGGTTTTGTATACCCTTCCTGAACTAAGATCTACATACGATAATTAAGTGACTGTAAAAATGTTGACATGCATGTTTTCCAAAAATCAAAGGGTATATTGTTGAACAGTGGAGGTCTAGTTATAAAGTAACCCACGGGTGTATTTCAGTTTCCAAATGTAGCCATCTATGTTAATCAAAAAGTAGTCTAAACTTATGATTTTGAAACAAAGCTCTGATACCACTTGTTGAAACTCATTCACTATGAATTAGGTTGTTAAACCTAAGCTTATGTCTCACGGCTAACAAAGAGGGAGGGGGGTGAATTAGTAATTAAAAAATTTAGCCCTCTTTTCAAATTAGTAAACAAAAATAAAAACTTTAGTGAATTTTTCTAGAAAATGTTTTTTAACCACAGTTTTAAAAGTAAAAATATAAAAATAAAAAGCACCAGCAAAATAAAGACACGAGATTTATAGTGGTTTGGTCAAAACTAGACCTACATCCACTCCTCGGAGGCACCCTTCGAGTATTGCACTAATACCACTAGTGACTCTCCTTTTGCACCCACAGCAAGGCGGAGAAGCCTTTACACTCTTTCTACCACTACCTGGTATGGCAGAGAACTGTCATCCTTTCACACTATCCCCAATGTTGGCAGAGAAATGTCATCCTTTTACACTATCCCTAATGTCGGCAGAGAACCGTCATCCTTTTCACTATCCCCAGTGTTGGCAGAGAATCGTCGTCCTTTTACACTATCCCCAGTGTCGACAAAGAACCATCATCCTTTTATACTATCCCCAATGTCGGTAGAGAACCATCGTCCTTTTATACTCTCCTAGTGTGGGCAGAGAACCCTTCATCTTTTCACACTCTCCTAGTGTGGGCAGAGAACCATCGGTTGTTCACACTCTTCAAGTTTCGGCAGAGAACCAGATCTCTTTGACAGATCTTCTTCATAAGAAATCTAGAAGGAAGAGAGAAAAGAGTGTAGTAATCACAAACCAAGAGTAAAGACTCTTACCTTTGAGTACCAAGTGAAACCTTCACTCTCCAATGGTAAGAAATCTCCTTCAAACACTCTCTCACACTCTCTCCTTGACTCTTCTTTCAATAGGCACGAAGACCAGTAGTCAAAAAGATTAAGTAAAAATTTAGTTTAGACTATTTATAGGAAAGAGATAAATAAAAGTCTTAAAACTGCAAATTTTTAAGTCAATACGCATTGTATCATCCCATACGATCGTGGATTATCCTGAACAATTTTACTTAAATGTGTTGGAAATGAACCTAATGTATATGGGTACGAAATGACTTCATACACACACATCATCCCGTACGAACTAGGTTCGTCTGGTATGAATGGTTATTCTATAGGTCGGTTCCCAAAAACTACAGAACATCACTAAAATTTTGAGTCGGTTCCCTTCGTCCTGGGATGAATATGGGTTCGTCTAGACAAAATTTTTCCAGAGAGCAACTCGTCCTGGCACGATTATAAATTTTGTCTGAACGAAAATTTTCCAGAGGAGATTTTGTCCCGGGACGAATACACTTCGTCCTGGATGAAAATACTCCAGAGAGCAACTCGTCCTAGAACGAATAAACTTTGCTAAACCAAAATTTTCCAGAGAATATTTCGTCCTGGGATAAATACACTTCATCCTGGATGATCAGGACTAATAAAAATTTTCTTCAATTCCTATTCGTTCCATTGCCCTTATGAGGAGATAACTGACCTGATCGTCCCGTACAAACTATATTCGCCCCGTACGATCAGTACAAATTTTTTAAGATCTCCTAAAGTGTGTGTGTGTATTCACTCAATTACAATCACTCCCTCTCAAACTTAATTCAAAGAAAATACAAGTTTTAAATACACAAAGTATCTCATGCTAAATTTGATTTGAAGTCTTCGTAGTCTGGAGTTTGATTTTCCTGAAATGTTAGTACACACAAGAGCAAAAACAACTCTTTTAAAAAAGTGTTAGGAGATGAATACACATAAAATAATAATATTTGAAATCATCAAAACTATACAAGTTGAAAGAATGTAAAACATGCAAATAACAACTCTCTTAACAACATATTTATACACTTTTAGCAATACGGTGCACTATATTTAGTAGTTACATGTAGGATTCCATTGCACTTTATTTGCTACTTATTTGTTCTACTTATGGTGTAGAGTCTTTAAAATGTACTTAAACTTTTTAATATAAATATACAAGTAAAATATAAAATTTAAGTTTCTAAAATGTATTTAGATCAAGTTGTACAAAGAGTTAAAAATATTTTCTTATACATATAGGGCTCTAAAAAAAGTTTTATCTTCCTTTAAGGAGAATAATCTTTTGAAATCCTATAGGATACATGGAGAAAGAACCTAAAAAACAAATACATTTAAACCTACCTTCATAAAAGTAGAAATCTAAGCCTATTATGGTGGAGCTTAGCCACCTTACTTTTAGTAGACCCTGGTTTGCATTTTACATTAAAAATAAATGAATAAAAGTTTTTTTTTATTTATTTATACACTATTATTTCATACTAGTTCATGTTAAATACATAACATTTATATGGGTGGTAGATTTGCATTATAGCATAGCCTTTTTTACAAGTTTCTTTCGGTGTGCATGCTCCAAACTTTGTTGAAATATGTATGCTAGTTTTAGGATGATATGATAGTGGTACCATATACATGATCCTGACATGCATACATACATGCATTTTAAACTTTTACAACGTACACTAAACCAAAGAAAATAAGCCTATGATAATAGATAAGGGGGGGCCATTGCATTACATGTTTTCTTTACTTTTCTCGATGAGTTTAAGGCAATTTTGCTACTAGATTTTTCTATGAATATGTACTTGGAAAATTTCAAAAAATTAGTATAACTAAAAATAAAATTTGGAGTTTAAGGTGTCTTTGCATCAAAACATCATTAGTTAGGTGCATTTGATCTAGCTCATATTACTAAATTATGTTTTAAGATCTTAACCATAATCCTTAATTTTTTAGATATATAGCATTTGTATCTTGTATACATAAGGTGATTGATTATTTTAGGATGTTAGCTAGAAACCCACTCCATGCAGGCATAAGTCTAAATTGTATACAAATCTCTATAAATCTCCTCCCTAGGAGGGTTGTCCAAATCATAAAAAAGTTCAAAATATCAATCTAAATTTAAATGAATCTTTAGAATTTTAAAATTTAAATCCTTGATCTAATCATTTTAAATTAAAAATTCTAATCATCACTTTAGTTAAGAGTTTTCTCTTTTGAGATGTAATTAATTATAGAAGCTTGCCTCTTTAAGGAATATATAACCTGCTAAAAAATAAACCCTATTTTAGTTCCTTTTTAATGTAGGAAAATAATCTATGATGTAGACTATAGCTTTATGCATTAGTTTAGTTTCATAGTCAAAATGATGGGTGAATGTTAATATTATCCTTCAAGATGAATTTGGTATTCCTTATATTATGTTTAATTATGAAAGTAAATTTCATTTCTCTTTTCAAATAGATAGTAAAATATGGTCTATTTTTTGGGTGGTATAATGTTTAGCTATACAAATTTGGTAAAAGAAATATTAAAGCAAATCATTTGACACATTTAATTTGTCCATAAAAAGTATTTAACATATACTATAGTTAGGCTTTAATGATCTAAAATAAGATTAAATTTACATTTGAGTTAAGTAAATTATTAGGTACATGGGATTATACTCTCATAGGGAATTGCAAGAATTATGCATCTAGACTTATATCTTGATGGATTAGACTTCCAACTAACCACCTATGTGTTTTAATAAAAAACCTAAAAGTTTGTGAGGGTTATTAAGCCCTTATAAACTAGTCCCGAGTCTAACCAAGAGGGAAGGTGAATTGGATATTAA
Source organism: Dendrobium catenatum (assembly GCF_001605985.2). Lineage (NCBI taxonomy): Eukaryota > Viridiplantae > Streptophyta > Magnoliopsida > Asparagales > Orchidaceae > Dendrobium > Dendrobium catenatum. The sequence goes on from NW_021318785.1 coordinate 1,558,894, forward strand.
AAACTTCTTTACTAAAAGAAAAATCTTTTTATATCTTATTGAAAAAATAAACTAAATTAATAGTAAAAAGATTTATTAGAGATTTCACCCAAGTAATTAATCATAGTAAAAATAAAGTGCAGAAAATAATCATAAAGAACACACCAGATTTATAGTGGTTCGGTCAAACCTTACCTACATCCACTCCTCGGACGCACCCCTAAGTATTACACTAAACTTTTAGTGACTCTCCTTTAGCCCCTATAGCTAGGTGGAGAAGCCCTTACAAAATCACTTCCACCTCCCCCGGTACAACTGAGTAGTCGGGTCCTTTGACACCTAATAGATCTTATTCATCCCAAAACTTCCCTCAAGATAAACCTTGAATATGATGGTACTAAGGTGCAAGCTTAATGGATCAACCATGTGAAATCCCCTTCATACACCCTTAAAACCCCCTCCAAGTATCTTCCCCTTCTCAAACTCCACCCTTTAAAGTTCTCTCTTCAAGTTTTCTCCATAAGAACGAAGACACAATGGCTACCAAAAACACTTACCAAGTGCCTTGACATGACTTAAATAGAGGGCATTGAAAAACCCTAAATACTAATTATGGTGGCAAAGATCTTCCAATATGATCGCATGATCGTCCAATACAATGTGCCTAAATATAAGGCTTTTAAAAACCCTAAAGTTTAATTCTAGTGGCAAAGATCATCCTGGATGATCACAGGATTATCCAATATGATGAACCTAAATATAAGGCTTCAGAAAACCCTAAAAACTTAATTTATATGTCAAATATAATCTTAGATGATCACATGATTATCCAGTATGATGTATAGAATTTTACCTGAAAGTCCTGGATGATCTCAGGATAGTCATGCACAATGAGTTCAAATTTGTACAGATCATCCCATACAATATTGTGGATCATCCTGGATGATTAGAAGAAAAATTATAGTATTTTGCCTTGTACAATTGAGGGTCATCCCATGAAATATCATAGATCATCCAGTATGATCTTAAGATCATCCTATATGATATAATCAAGCAAATTAACCATAATTAGTCTCCGAATCATAGGATAAATTTAGTTATTATTATTATAAATCATCCAGTGTAATGTAGATCATCCTGGATGATTAGAATAAAAAAAGAAATTCAAAATCTTGCCTAAATTATGATTGGTGACTATTTTTTATGATCATAATTGATCGTCGCGGATTATTGAAATTGTTTAGCACGGTTAGTTTAATGAGCTGATTATCCTAGATGATCAAAATCTTCTAGTATGATTAGTTCAAAACTTAAACTTTTTTATTTTGACTAGATCTCACTCCCCTGAGTGTGTATGTACATGGACACAAAATTAGTAAACACTTTTATATGACTTGACTCAAGAAATCAAAATTACATAAATGAATTTTGCAAACTCTTTATAGTATATTCTTATTCTACCCAATATTGAGCTCTCATTCTTCATTGGATGGTACATAGTGTTCCTGAAATGTTAGTATACATACAAGCACGTATATAATGAAAGTACTAGGAGATATAAAGATGTGAGCCATGATATTTTTTATCATAAAAATGTCAACTTTTGAGCTCAAGTCGCAACACTCTCCCCCTTTTTGATGATGTCAAATATTACTATTGAATTTTGTAAACTAAAAGTATTTTTTCATAATCTCCCCCTCATTAACATAAAAAAAAATTTAAAAAAGGAAAACAAAAACTTTCTTTCTTTTTAATTTTTATTTTAAAATAAAATAAGTAAAATAAAATAAATAGCTAGATAAAAAGATAATCCATAACAGATACATAAAAATAATAATATGTTCTCACCTTTGACATTATTAAAAAGAAGAGGAGTATATAAAACCAAAACAGTAAAAATTGACTAACAAACAGACAAATGATCCCTGATTTAGTGAAGAAGATGTTTTTAAAAGAATTAGTTTGAAATTTCAAATTTTTTTAGAATGAGAAAGTTACCTCTTGATTTTATTCAAAAACTTCATAAGGCATGTATTGACAACGCATAACCTAAAAAGGTTAAAGATTCAAAAATTATTAATCCAAGCTCAAGTTCCTTTAAAGGCTAACAAACTTTTTTAGCCAACATCTAAATAAAGGAACAAATTAAAGAAGGAATTTTTCAAAACTCCTTTCATGAATATATCTCTAATAGAAGATTAATGCAAAAATTGGTGAATCATGAATCATGATTTTCAAACTCAAGTATCAAAAATATTAATAGACATAAGGGTTTTCTTATGATTTAAGAAATACAAGAAAGGTAAGCCAACTTGTTATGAACTCATTTTATGCCTCTTTATTAGATTTTGGCACACTTTGCATATCTTTTGATTTTTTATACACTTATGTATCTTTTCAATTTGTAGTCATTATGTATCTTTTGATTTTTGATACACTTTGTTTATCTTTCCATATTTGACATCATTGTGCATCTTTTCAGTTTTGGCTCATTTTGTGCCTCTTTTCTTTTCAAAAAATATGCTTCTTTTCTATAATTTAAAAAACTAGAGAAAACACATTCTAGTGGTAAAAATGAATTGCTTGATTAAGAAAATAATGAGGTAGATTCAACAACTTGTAAAAGATTCCTATGAGATAGAAACAAATTTAGGGAGAAGAATAAAGTTCAATTTCAAAGTCTAATTTATAATTTGATGAATATTTTGATTCAAAAGCAAATTAACCTTATTAGGAAATAAGATAGAGAGACAAAATCATGAGTTTTCTTCCTTTGATTATTTTTAAAGATGTCAACTACAACTTACATAAAAATTCAAGAAAATAGGAGGTATTTTTTTATTTTAAATGATCTATGAAAAGGATTTGATTTTCTAAAGTGTAAAAAGTGATACGTGTGTGTTAATCAGAGAAAAATTCAAAAAATATAAATACTAATTTAAACTTTTAAAGAAATAAAAACAAAATAAAATAAAAAAATACGAAGAAGAAAAAAATAAAACTTAAAGAAAATACATAAAATAAACAAAAAACACAATGAATAAAAACATACATGCATACACAAAACAAATACACACACAAACAAGGCTTTAAACCTCATCTTGCTCCTGGTCTGATGATTCAAAAGCTAGGTCTGCCTATGAGATTTTTTTGCTTTTTATTATTTGTCATTTTTATAATTTGTTTAGCTTTACTCATTTCCTTTATTGAAAGAGTTTTCAAATTAGGATACTGATTTTTTATATATTCATATTTTCTACACCTAAAACAAATAACATCAGATGAAATCTTAGCATTCTTACAATTTTTACCTTTATTCTATTTTTGTTGATGTTGATGCTTATACTTTAGTATATTTTTAAATTTGCTTGAAAACTCATCACTTTAATAATATACTAAGCCATGTTTCTCCTTGTATTTATTTTCGAACACTACCATTTCACCTGCATCCAAAAGTCTTTGACCCAAATTTTTCTCGTAGGTAATGAGTGAACCAATCAAATTATTAATAGAATATTCATTCAAAATTTTTTATTCATGAATAACAACAATTTTGGCATCAAACTTATGAAGTAGACAACATAGAATTTTATTAACATTTTTAGAGTTTAAAAATTCTTTTTCTAAGGTATATAATGATGTCACTATTTGAGTAAACCTGGTATGAATTTCTAGTATAGTCTCATAAGATTTCATGCAAAATAATTCATAATTATGCAATAAAATATTCAACCTAGGTTGCTTGACTTCACTAGTACCTTCATATGCAATGTGTAATTTGTCCCAAATTTATTTGCCAGTAGTGCATGTGGATATTAATATATAATCTTTAGAATTTAAAGAATAGAAAAAAAGTTTAAATATTTAGCATTAATTTATTCTACTCAATTCCATTTATTAAAAGAAATATCAGTTTTAACTCCATCTATAACACATGACGATATATAATAACCAATTAGAATCATATCCCACATTCAATAGCAATTAATTGCAAGAAAGTAAATATGCATATTTTCTAAAAATTAAAAGTAATATTTTCAAATAAAGATAGTCGGCTGATTGAATTTTCTTTCGTAATATTACTATTACAAAAATTAACCATTAATCAAAACTCAAAAGTTTTCAAAAACTTAATTTATGAATCCCACTCTAATACCACTTAAAAGTTTGTGAGGGTTATTAATGCCGCAAATCTGAGTTTATTGTTTAGACTTTTGATGATAGCAAACATTCATGATTTTCTACGACTGTTTTGCCAACTAACTTTTCAGGACCACAAGATAGAATGCAGCTCAAGCCAGCTCAAGATCGGATAGATTTAGGTTGAGTCAAGTCTGTATTTTTTCCTTTCTTGAGTCAATTGTAAAAGTGGTTCTTCATGCTAACTAACCTTGCACACATATACTTGAGGGGTTTTCTAAATTTTTCTATTTTAAGTACATCGGCCTGGACGATGTTCCTATCGGCTAGGACGATTCAACTAAAAATAGAAACCCTAATTAGGGCATCCTGGTTAAGTAGCCGTCATTAAGCAAATCATCATTGATGATACTTATATCGGCCAGGACGATAGGCTCAAATAAAAAAGAATCAGCCGCCGTGATCAATTTATGTATTCTTTATTTTAAATTATCGGCCCGGACGATCTCTATATCATCCTGGACGATACAGGACAATTATGTCTAAATTGATCTGATAATTATGGAAAGTAATTAAGGCTGATAGATACGATGACATTGGCCAGGCCGATCGCAGAATCAGCTAGGACGATGTCCTAGATGATTGACATCGGCCAGACTCTATTCAGGGCGATGTTCAGGACGATTGTGCTCAAATTTGAACTAATTGTCCAGGAAGATATTGTATCAGCCTGGACGATGTAACCAATTTTCTATTGATCATCCTAATTTGTCCCGGCTGATTGAGCTTATTTTGTACTGATTGGCCAGGATGATATTCCTATCGTCCTAGACGATAATGTCGGTTCTTGAAATTTAATTTAAAGGACCTGAATTTTCTCATGCAAAGAGACCTTGAGAGCTGCTGTCTTGACCTGAGAGAGCCTTTGGAGAGGGAGAGAGAGAGAGAGAGAGGAACTTGTGAGGGGGAGTTTGTGAGAGGATTCACAAAGGTTGCTCCAAGCAAATTTCTAAGTCGTCATCTTCGTTCTTCATCCTTCATCCTTGAAAGGTTTACTTCAGCAAAGGTATGGGTTCTATGCCCGCTTTAGGACGAATCAAAAGGAGTCGGTTCTCTGCCGCACCGGCTTTGGTGAAAAGGAGTATGTTATAAAGGCTTCTCCACCTAGCTATGGGAGTTAAAGGAGAGACACTTAGTTAGTGCAATACTCGGAGGGTGCCTTCGAGGAGTGGACGTAGGTCAAGGATTGACTGAACTACTATAAATCCGGTGTGATCTTTCTTTGTTTGCTTCCACTTTTATTTATTTTTGAACTCTGATTTCTGTGGTGATTTTGGTTTTAATTTTGTGCTTTACATAAAGAAAATTTTTAATACCAATTCACCCTTCCTCTTGGTTAGCATCGGGCTAGTTCTTAAGGGCTTAACATCCCGAAAAAACTTTCAAGTGGTATCAGAGTGGGATTCATAAAAAATAAGTTTAAAAACTTTTTGAATTTTGATCTATGGCTAACAATAAAAATTGTAATACTACCGAAGGGTATTCTATTACCCGACCACCTTTGTTTGATAATATCCCTTTTGATTTTTTGAAAACTCGCATGTCTACGTTTTTACAATCAATTGATTATCGCATTTGGATGCTTGTTAAAGATGGTTATACACCTCCAACTGGAAAATTGAATGACATTATTGTTTCACTTCCTTTTACTGAATGGACTCTAGATGATAGAGATTTAGCACAACTAAATGCAAAATGTTTGAACTTTTTTTTATGAGCTTTGAAATTGGAAGATTACATATGTGTTTTCACTTGCACTACTGGAAAGGAAATTTGGAATAATTTGTGTATTACCTATGAAGGTACTAATGAAGTCAAGCAATCCCATTTAAATATTCTCTTTCATGATTACGAACTTTTTCATATGAAACCTTCTGAATCAATTTCTGAAATGTATACAAGGTTTACTCAGATTGTTACTTCATTGCATGCGTTAGGAAGAGAACTTTCTAACTATAAAAAAGTAAACAAAATTTTAAGATGTTTGCCTTCCTCTTTTGATGCAAGAATTTTTGCAATATCTGAATCTAAAGATTTGAATACTTATTCAATTGATAACTTACTTAGTTCACTCATTGCTTACGAGCAAGGGATGAACCAAAGAAATCTTGATGCAGGTGAAAGGAAGAAAGAGAAAATGGTGGCACTTAAGGCGAACAATTCAGACACTAACTCTTTCGGGTTTGAAAGCGATGATGTTGCTTTAATCACAAGGCAATTTAAGAGCTTTCTAAGGAAGAAGCACAAGAATCATCAAAAGTGGAATAAAGGTAAGGGTAGCAAAAATTTTAAGAATTCTAATGAAATAATTTGCTTTTAATGTAGGAAGCCTGGGCATGTTAAAGCTGATTGTCCTACGCTAAAGGCACACCCAAGTAAGGAGAAGGGTGAGGAGAAACCAAACTTCAAAAAATACAAGAGCAAGAAGAAATTCCAAAAGGTGTTCTGGGCAGAATCTGTATCAGATTTCTCTGAAACAGAACTTGAGGAAGAGATAACAAACTTGTGCTTAATAGCAGATAATAATCTTGGTCAAAGTGACCAAGAAGAGGTATGTGAACTAACCTATGAGAAACTCCTTGAAGATTTTGAAAACATGCATGCATCATATAGAAAGCTTAAGAAAACTCATGCTAGCCTAAAATTAAAATTTTTTAATTTACAAAAAGAGCATGAAAATCTTCTCAAAGATCATTCAACAATTGATTCAAATCACATTGATTTACTTGATGAGTTTGATGCGTTAAACAAAAAGCGTCCCGAGTTATCTGATTCTCATGATTCTTTAAAATTGTCCCATTTTGAGTTAGAAAAAGAATATAAAAAAGTAGAAAATCTAAAAACCTTTGAAAATAAAAAAACTTCATTTCATGCATCGCATAAAAAGCACCACCATAGGAGTAGATTAATACATCCTTTTCCTGGAGTTAGATATTTTTAATGTGGCCTCATGAGGGCATGTGATACCTAGACAGCAGATGCTCTCGACATGTGACTGGTGATGCCAGTCAATTCATAGTGCTGGAGACCAGGACAGGAGGCAAGGTGACTCTTGGAGACAACACCACCACGAAGGTGGTAGGAGCAGGTATAATTGGTAATTCCAAG
>NW_021318785.1:1566280-1575795 GCF_001605985.2 Dendrobium catenatum
CAATTAATACTCCCATAACCTCAGGAATTCAATTAGATAAGGACCCAAATAGAAAATCAGTAAATTATAAGTACATGGGAATGATTGGGTCTTTACTTTACCTGACTGCTAGCCGACCTGATATAATGTTTAATGTTTATCTTTGTACTAGATTTCAAGCTGACCCTAAGGAATCTCACCTGACTGTAATTAAGAGAATTCTTAGATACCTTTTAGGGACCCAAAACTTAGGAATCTGGTACCCTAGGCACAACACTTCTTTTGAGATTATTGGATATTCTTATTCTAATTTTGTATGATACAAAGTGGATAGAAAAAGCACTTATGAAACTTATCAATTCATAGAACAATCTTTAGTCTCCTGGTCCAGTAGAAAGCAAAACTCTATTGCTCTTTCCACTACTGAAGCTGAGTACATTACCTTAGGAAGTTGTGTGGCCCAAGTCCTTTGGTTAAAATAACAAGTATTGAATTTAGGATTACCTGTAGGAACCATCTCAGTTCTTTATGACAACACTAGTGTCATCTGTATTTCTAAAAATCCTATCCAACATTCAAGGACTAAGCACATTGACATTAGGCATCACTTTATTAGAGACCATATGACTAAGGGAGACATTGAGTTACATCATGTGGCGACTGAGAATCAACTAGCTGACATATTTACTAAACCACTCTTTCAGCAATTTAAGGACCAGATTGGGTGTGATTGACATTAATGCATGAACTTGATTTCTATTGATGTTTTATCTGCTGATTTCTTTGTTGTGTTTTTCTAGTTGTTTTTTTATTTAATTAGTTTTTATTTTTCTTTTGGTACGTTATTTTTTATATACCTTGCTTTGTTTTTCCTTTTCAAATCATTCCTAAATTGATATCTTATGTCTTGTTTTTTATTTTAAAAATTTATAGTTAGTGTTTTACATCTCCTAATCTACTAAAGGGTAAAAACACCATTGATTGTGTGTCTTTCTCTAACCTATTTTGGTGGTAAATTTTTTTTTTTCTAATCAAAAGACTATCTCAAATTAACAACTGGGTTTTGCAATTGAGATCTTTTTTACCTTGCTACAGAAATCTAGCTTATACCATAATAGTCAAAGTTTTTTATGTTACTTCAAGATTTCTCGTTATCCTATCAATGAATCTCTCACATGATTTTTGATTCTATTTTGTTGATTGTTCTTCCCTATATTAGAGAGTGAGTTTTTTTTCTCTAATATCTAGAAGATATGCTCATAACTAAGAATATTTAAGAGTTTTTGGAAAAAAAAATCTAGCTTGCAAAAATAATGAAAAAAAGTGGCCAATGATGTCAAAAATAAAGATGCGCAATGACGCCAAATTGAATATATATATATATATATATATATATATATACACACACACACACACACACATAAAGTGTATAAAAAAAATTAAAAGATGCGTAAAGTGCACCATTCAGTGGACAAGAGGCATAAAATGAGCCCATCAAAAGCAAGCTATCTTCCTTTCCTCCAACTCTTAAAACTTAAAAGATTTCATGTATCACTTGATATTTTCAAAGACTTGATTTTGAATTTCGTGATTGTAACAAACTATTTTGATATATTATTCTATAAGATATTTTTTGGAACCAAGTCTTGATCGAATCTCTTTTTCTTATCCAAATGTTTTTCTAAGTTAGACCTTTTGATTGCAAAAGAAGATTTTTCCCTAAAAGAAGTTCGAGCTTAGGGTTAATATGATCAGATTTTTACCATTTTTTTTTATTTTTGAAGTTGTTAACTCATTAATTTATAAGTTTTTAAAATCAATCACATGGAGCCTATATCATGTTCATGCCTTAATTAAAAAAAAAACTTTTTGACTTTTGCTTTATCATTGTTATTATTTTTTTTTTTTGGGCCTTCTCTGATCATCTCCATCCCTCATTTGATTTAAAATTTTGATCACATCAGCCTGGACAATGTTTACATCATCATGGACGATCGGATTTTCGTGCTTCAAAAAACTCCTTCTACTTAATATTCTGACTTTTTGCTCTAATCATCCTGGACGACTATTTATCGTCCTAGACGATATGATCGAACTCTGCTGCAATCATCTTGATCATCCTGGCCGATAATTTTTTTTTCTTGGATGATGCATTTTTTGGTTATCATCCACCACCACCACCACCTCCATCTGATGATCAGGGACCCTCAGTTTTTCTGATTTTCTTTATGTTCTTCTAGTTTGTTTCTATTCTAGTTTTAGTTTCAAACTTCTATAGTTTGTTTTTTTTTATGTTTTGTTTTAGTTTTTGTATTTCCCTCTTTTTTGAGATGTCAAAAGGGGGAGTAGTTTGATGTATCCTGTACTTTGAATTCTGGAATTTAGTGAACTTTTTTTTGTCACACTTTTTAAACTACCATAACTGTTTGAAAATTTCTGGATATGTTTGCCATCATCAAAAAGGGGGAGATTGTTGCAAATCTAAGTTTATGGTTTAAACTTTTATGATAGCAAACATTCATGATTTTCTACGACTATTTTGCCTACTAACTTTTCAGGATCACAAGATCGAATGCAGCTTAAGCCAGCTTAAGATCGGGTAGATTTAGGTTGAGTCAAGTCTGTATTTTTTCCTTTCTTGAATCAATTATAAAAGTGGTTCATGATGCTAAGTAATCTTACACACATACGCACACTTGAGGGGTTTTCTGAATTTTTTTGTTTTAAGTACATCGGCCTGGACGATGTTCCTATAGGCCAGGACGATTCAACTAAAAACAAAAACCCTAATTAGGGCATCCTGGTTAGGCAATCATCATTAAGCAAATCATCTTGGATGATACTTATATCGGCCATGACGATAGGCTAAAATTAGAAAGAATCGACCTCCATGATCCATTTAGGTATTGTTTATTTTAAATTATCAGCCCGGACAATCTCCATATTGTCCTGGACGATAGAGCACAATTATGCCTATATTAACCTGGCAATTATGGAAAGCAATTAAGGCTGATTGATACGATCACATCGGCAGGGCTGATCACAAAATCGACCAAGACAATATCCTGGATGATTGACATTGGCCACACTCTGTTCAGGGCGATGTTCAGGATGATTGTGCACGAATTTGAACTAATCATCCAGGACGATATTGTATCGACCTATATGATGTAACCAATTTTCTTCTTTTCATCCTGATTCGTCCCGACTGATTGAGCTTATTTTGTATTGATCGACCAGGATGATATTCCTATCATCTTTGACAATAATGTTGGTTCTTGAAATTCTATTTAAAGCACCCAAATTTTCTCATGCAAAGAGACCTTGAGAGCTGCTCTCTTGACCTGAGAGAGCCTTGGGAGAGGGAGAGAGAGAGAGAGAGAGAGAGAGAGAGAGAGGAACTTATGAGGGGGAGTTTGTGAGAGGATTCACAAAGGTTTCTCCAAGAAATGTTCCAAGTCATCATCTCTGTTCTTCGTACTTCATCCTTGGGAGGTTCTTGGGAGGTCTACTTCAGCAAAGGTCTGGATTCTCTGCCTGCTTCAAGAGGAAGCAAAAGGTGTTAGTTCTCTTCCGCACCGGGGTTGGTGAAAAGGAGTCTGTTGTAAAGGCTTCTCCACCTAGCTGTGAGAGCTAAAGGAGAGACACTTAGTTAGTGCAATAGTCGGAGGTGCCTCTGAGGAGTGAACGTAGGTTCAGGATTGACCGAACCACTAGAAATTTGGTGTGATCTTTATTTGTTTTGCTTCCGCGTTTATTTATTTTTGAACTCTGATTTCTGTGATAATATTTGTTTTAATTTTGTGCTTTACATAAAGAAAATTTTTAATACCAATTCACTCCCCCTCTTAGTTAGCCTCAGGTTAGTTCCTAAGGGCTTAACATACCTAACAAACTTTTAATTAAGCCTTTATTAACTAGTCCAAAGGCTAACTAAGAGGGGGTGAATTAGATATTAAAAAAAATTACTTATAGAAAATTCTTTTTATATCTTGTAGCAAAAATGAATTAAATTAATAGTAAAATGATTAATAAAAGATTTCACCCAAATAGTTAATCATAGTAAAAATAAAGTGCAAAAAATAATCAGAACTAACACAAGATTTATAGTGGTTCAGTCTAACCTGACCTACATTTACTCCTTGTAGGCACCCTCTGAGTATTGCACTAAAACCTTAGTGACTCTCCTTTAGCCTCTATAGCTAGATAGAAAAGCGCTTACAAAATCACTTCCACCTTTCACGGTGCAGCGGAGTAGCTATGTCCTTTGATACCAAAGAGATATTCTTCTTCCCAAAAATTCCCTCAATATGAATCTTGAATATAAGGGTACTAAGGTGCAAGCTTTCCAGAGTAATCATGTGAAACCCCCTCCACACTCCCTTGAAATCCCCTCCAAGGATTTTCTACCTCTCAAACTCCATTTCCTCTCTTCCTTTCAAGTTTTCTCTTCAAGTTTTCTACAGAAGAATGAAGACACAATGGATGCCAAAGATACTTACCAAGTGCTTTAGCAAAGCTTAAATAGAGGGCTTTAAAAATCCTTAAAAATCAATTCTAACAACAAAGATTATCCATTATAATCGCATGATCATCCAGTACGATGTACCTAAATAGAGGGCTTTAAAAGACCCTAAAGATTAATTCTGGAGGCAAAGGTCATCCTATATGATCGTAGGATCATCCAGTATGATGTGCCTAAATAGAGGGCTTTAGAAAACCCTAAAATTTCAATGCTGACACCATATATGATCCTGAACAATTGCAGGATCATCCAATATGATTTGCAGAATTTGACCTGATAGTCTTGGATTATCTCTGGATAGTCCTTGATGATTTTTTTTTTTAAATTTGTATAGATCATCACATATAACATTGTGGATCGTCTTGGATAATTAGAAGAAAATTATGGTTTTCATCTAGTATGATTTAGGTTCATTTCATGAAATATCACAGATTATTCAGTACAATCTTAAGCTCTTCCTATACGATCTGATTGAACAATTTAACCATAATTAGTGTCCTAATCATAGGATCAAATTAGTCAAGATTGTCATAGATCCTCCACTATGATGTAGATCATCCAATATGATATAGATCATCCTGAGTAATTAGAATAAAAAATGAAATTCAAAATCTTGCCTAAATTATGATTGACAGTTATTCTTCATGATCATAACTGATCATCCTAGATGAACAAAATCATCTAATATGATTAGTTCAATGAGCTGATCATCCTGGATGATCGAAATTATTAATTAGTTCAAAACTTTAACTTTTGGTTTTGACTAGATCTCACTCCCTTAAGTGTGTATGTGCATGGACACCAAGCTAGCAAACACTTTTATATGACTTGACTCAAGAAATCAAAATTACATCAATGAATATTACAAACACCCTACAATATAACCTTATTATATCCTGTCTTGAGCTCTGATTCTTTATTGGATAGTGCATGGTATTCCTGAAATGTTAGTATACACACAAGCAAGTATATAATGAAAATATAAGGAGACATAAGGATGTGAGCCATAATATTTGTTATAATAAAAAACATCAACTTGTGAACTCGAGTCGCAACAAAAACATGATTTTAGGTCTACATGAAATGTAGGATAGAAAGGCTATTGTTCATTTAAGAGTTAATTATTTAAGGATCATAATTTGAATAATATTTTAAAGAGGTTAGGGGTTCAAATATAGCTAACAAATGTAATTTCAAAATTTCTTTCTCTAAATTCTAAATTTTTATTTGTAACTAATGTGATATATATGTATAACTTTCTATGAAAAAGTCAGCAACATAATGGACCTATACCAACAAGAATAATATACTAGCCTTAATTCTTAGGCCTCCCATATCTTACCACCAGCATTTATGAATTTTATGTCCATATCAAAAAAAGTAAAATGCTTGTCAAGCTTATAGGAAAGTAAATGTGTGTGTTTAAAATGATAAAACCACTAAAATCTTAGGAGCTCAACATGTATCCAAGCAACATCATATATAATGCTAAGAAACATAGAAAAAGTAGATAATTTCTAAGTCACACATCAAATAACACCAAAAATCATCAAACAATCAAAGTGTATATATAAAAGAAGTAAAAGAAAAGTTCATGTGTAATTGCAAGTAAAGGTGATCAAGCTCCATCAACAACAAGCTTGAATTTTTACTCCTAAAATGATGTAAGTCCATACAAAAATGATGTTGTTTATTCAAATCCTTAAGCCTTCTTCAATATCTCTAAGCTACGATCATTCTTCTAAAGAATTTTAAAAGATATCATCTTCAATGAAGATTCATTCTTTTTTTTTTTTTTTGAAGGAATACAATATTGCATTAAAAGAAAAAAAGAACAACCTAATACAAACTAGAACCAAAAATAAAACTACTGGTTCCTTGATCAACTGGGAAAGAAACCTTATTGTAATTCATTGAAGAGTTTATGCTTAGAATCAAAAGAATAATCCATCTTAATTGTTGATGTTTTCCCTTTGACTAACACAGCCTTTTTAAAATTCAAATTAACCTCAGAAGGAGGAGTAACTTCCGGTACCTCCCCAGCAATATTCATACTTAATCTTCCTATATTGTTTGAAGGAGTTCCCATTTCCTCATATTTCTCAGAATTGGCTGAAGGAATAATAACTTTCGGTTCAAATCCTAATTCAGCAATAACAGCTTCCACTACTTCTTCCAGATTTTGAGCACTTTTGAATTTTAAAATTCATTCAATTCAGCAACTGATGTTGACACAGCAAAAATAGCTTCATCACCTCCTTCCTTAATTCGTGCATCTATGAAATCAATTTCTAAAATTTGAACATAATCAAGAATTAACATAGCTTGATCAACAATCAAGTCAATAGAATTATCCCGACAATTTCTAATTGAAGACCTATCATTAGAATTATTTTTCAGGATTTGAACATCCTTACAATCAGCATCCTCACTTAAATTTTTCTCCAAGTTGACATTGTTAACAAGAGATAAATCAACCTCCTTATTATCTTTTCTTCAAGAGATAGCACATTGTATATGTTGGAATTTTCCAGATCTAATGTAATTCTATCTGATACAGCCTGAAAAACATTTTCCTTATCCACAACAGGAATTCTACCCGAATCCTTCTTCCTAGGAAAATCAGATTGCTTCTTATCAAATATTTTTTTTCCTTCCTTTGTTCTTGAACTTTTCATGCATCCATGGTCCATAAGAATCACCAACTTGAAGTGAACTTTTAGGGTCTTCTTTATCAACCTGATTCAGAGTATGAGAGACATTTGGGCAAACAGAATCTTTATGACCAATCTTTCCACATTTGAAACAAAGAGATGAAAGATTTTCATAATCAATTTTTTGAAAAAACCTTCCATTAATACCTTCAACCCAAATATCACCCGGGAGTCTAGAATTCAATTTAATTCGAATGCAAGCTCTAGCAAATTCCCTTATTCCCCATCTAAACATATTGCCATCTAATAATAAAGGAGTCCCAATACTAGAAACTATTCTAGTAATATTGGTTTCATCCCAACAATAAAGAGAAAAATGTGGTAGATGAACCCAAATGGGAGAAGAAATCCCATCCATGGAGATGGGAGAGAAATTAGGTGACCATCTATCTAAACCAATGAAGAAGCCCCCAACGTACGAAGGTCCTCCATTAAGAACTTCCTCCATTGCTTCATATGACTGAAATGAACAGAAAAGCCAGTCCAATCCGAGTGAGGATATATGAATCCTTCCAAATTTAGTCCATTGCCTCCTTAATTCAAGAGAACAGATTGAAAAAGGCAAGTTCTTACTTAGAATTTTCACCACCAATGAGTTTCTCAAAACCTGAATATTGGCTTTTTCATTCTCCATATCAATCTTGACAACATTTACCTCCTCATTTCTGGCAACAACTCCATTAAAATTTATTTTAATATGTGGTTTATTAATCCACACATTAGAATTCTCCATTTTAGAAGAAGCAACTGGATTTTTAATATTAGCATCACCAAGAGTGTTGTTATCAGCACCATCATCATTCTTCAACAGATTATTATCTTTGCAATATGAAGAAGAAGCCTCCAAATCATTTGATTTAGGGATAAAAATTGATCTAGGTGAGAAAGGCTTACTGTTCAAATTAGAAAAAAAAATTCTTTTCCTTTTCCTGGCTTTGACAAAGTCTTCTACTTAGATACCAACCCTCCCTCTCTAATTATCAGAGGAGAGTTCATGAAATTTCAAGAAAAGCTGTGGTTGAATGAAAATCTACCTTTTGAATCCAACAAAGTTGGACGCGTGGAAGATAATGAGGATGAGGACCGGCCACCCTTTTCCATCTTCAATAATGGCAGCTGAAAATCACCAAAATCCATCCAATTTTTGTGGACCTTCTCTCTCCTCAAGTGAATGTTCCCCAGAAGATTCATTCTTTTGGACTTCTTTATTATATAATAAATAACTTCATTTAATACTTTCACAACTCTATGCATTTACAACATCTTACAAATTTGTAATTGGACATAAAAGAAAAAAGACTATTTACTTACAAAGATTAGTACACCCGCATAATACATTTATAAAATATATTCTACATGCCACATCATATAGTGTAAGAAATTAAACATTTAAATCATCACACTTCCACTAGAACATCACTCCTTAATCGATAAAAAGCAAAAAAAAGTAAACACACGCACCTCTTATAATATCACTCTAAACCTGAGGCTAGAGTTGGTTATCCTATCAAATAATTATATGTGTGTGTTAAGTTTTGTGATATGGTTGTATCCTAAAAGGATTGGGGTTTGAAATATCTACACATTTAATTTTTTTTATTGTAAGCTAATGGATTTGATTTCAACTTAAATTTAATGATTTATAATTGATTGATGATTTTTTATTTATTTAGGTTTGATTATCAGCTTTAAGTTTTAAGGAACCATGCATGTCAACTAATATCTATTGGAACTCATTCAATATGAATTAGGATGTTAAGCCTAATTAAATGTCCCAAGGCTAACCAAGAGGGAGGGTGAATTGGTAATTTAAAAAATTATACTTCTACTTTTGGATTTTTAGAAAACTTTTTTAATTATTAATGCAAGTTAAATTTAAAGTTTAAAAAATTAAACTTTTCAACCGGAGTAAACAACTTGCAATGAAATTAAATGCATTAGAAAAATAAGAAAGAACACACCATATTTATAGTGGTTCGGTCAAACCTTGACCTACGTCCACTCCCCGGAGGCACCCTCCGAGTATTGCACTAATACCACAAAGTGACTCTCCTTTTGCCCCCACAGCAAGGCGGAGAAGCCTGTACAAAATCACTTTCACCTTCCCCGGTGCGGCAGAGTAGCCGGGTTCTTTAACACCAAAGATATCTTCTTCTCGCCAAAACTTCCCTCAAGACGACCCTTGAATCCGATGGTACTGAGGTGCAAGTTCGCCGGAGCAACCGTGTGAATATCCCCTCCACACTCCCTTGAAATCCCCTTCAAGGATCTTCTCCCTCTCAAACTCCACCATTTCC
>NW_021318785.1:1578846-1614635 GCF_001605985.2 Dendrobium catenatum
GTGAGACTTTTCTTTATTTATTTATGACTTTTTCAAATATATTACTTTTTTATTTTTTTTTATTAAAAGAGTTTGGGTATTTTATGTTTTGTACTAAATGATGTCCAAACATCATGAAACTTCCACCTTTGGTTAAGAATGAAGTAAAATGAAACTTATAGAAATTTGAAATCATTTGGATCTATATTTTTATTTGAAAGATTTTAATTGATTTAATTTTTCTAATTATTTCTTATAATTATTCTATACAAATTTAGAGAGTGTTTTATTTTAATTCCTTGATTGGATTACTATATATTTATATTATTAAAGGTTTTAGGTCATTTAAGGGATTGAAATTATATTTAGCTAATTAACTAACCAAATGACCTCTTATTGCAATGGAACCTAAATGCTGAATCCCTAAGGAGATTAGGAGTGCTACGAACAAATTTTTGGTTATTGAGATTATTATTAAAATTTAAAAAATTGAATTACTATATATTTATATTATTAAAGGTTTTAGGTCATTTAAGGGATTGAAATTATATTTAGCTAATTAACTAACCAAATGACCTCTTATTGCAATGGAACCTAAATGCTGAATCCCTAAGGAGATTAGGAGTGCTACGAACAAATTTTTGGTTATTGAGATTATTATTAAAATTTAAAAAGTTTTCTAAAAGTAAATATATATGTACTTTTGGAAAATTATTAAAGGTGATCTACACATGATTATTGGGTGTCATCAATATTCATCCAACCCTCATAATAGTGAAAACAATACACCTAAATTGAATGAATTTATTCGCATTGAGTTAGGAGTTAAGAATTTTCAAATTTATAGGTCAAAATTTGATCTATTAGCATAAAAAGTTTAATTAGGCCAAAGTGTGATTCAAATCAACACAAGAAAATTTAGGAATGTTAAACATGCCCTAACGTTCATTCTAGCATTATTTGGATCCAATTTAATATATCTAAAAATATTAATTAATAGGGACAGATTTAAGGGTGCTTGTAGGGGCATGTTTCCCCCCTTCAAAAATCATAATTTGGATATAAGATTTATGTAGGATTTGAACAGGATTTGGCTAAAAAGCATACAAATGAAAGAAAGATGGCTACCTTCATAACAAGTAAGCTCTTGTCATTATCAATACTTCTAATTAAATAAACAAAAGACAAAGAGGTGGGATTTCTGATTTGACAGGAAGGAATGTCATTGAAGGAAGTGATGAAGTTATTTAGTTACTTGTTCAAACCTTTACCTGCACGGGAAGGTGGCAAAAAAGAAGAGCAACAAAAAACGAAGATCAAGAAAAGCAGAAAGATGGCTACCTTCTAATCTGCAACTCTGATTTATCTTTTTCTTTTGTTTTTTTAAATACATTAATTTTATTCAAATAATTTTAAATTTTCATATTAGAATTATTACTTATTTATTTTTAAATATATTACTATATTATGAAGATACATTTATTTTTATTTAATTATACCATATGTTATTGATTAAATTTTTTATATAATTTGTATTTTTATATTGATAACTCTAAATTTTTTTTTATAGCTAATGTTAATTCGAAGATAGAAAGAAAATTATGGAAAATATTTTAAAATTGATAATCAGTGCCCCCTCCAAAGATAATTTCTTGATCCACCACTACTAATTAAATAAAGTTTAGTTCAATATGCCATGTTGAGTGCATTGGAATATAATTATGTGAATATTTAGTTTACATTTAAGGTTTGAGGGATTTGATGGTTAAAAGGGCATGAATACTTCCAAAGACTACAAGGGACAATCCAAGGAGATGTTAGGTCAATATGTACTTGGCTAGACCATATTCTAAAGGCTCTACCTATGGTTTGACTAAGCTAGGACATCCAATTAGAAGAGGATTCCTATGCACTATAGTTTGGAATGATGATATTGACCTCACATAAAAATGAGGTTAGTATGGGATGAATTAAAATACTTGGTTCATTGACTAATTGTACTATATAATAATGGTGGGAAATTTTATATATAAGATAATCAAGTAGTAATAATTAATAAAAAAATTAAAATTTTCATAGAAAAAATCTTATTATATAATATATATCTTCCTATAGGAGTGCTTTTTAAAATTTAAAGTTGTTAATATTCTTTTTTTGTTAAATAAGTAAGTTTAAATTTGAACAAAATATGTTGTATGATATCCTTTGTAATGTATGAATATTTAAGAAATTTATCTATTTTTAAGTCTAAAATTTGAGGATCCGAATCAAGATAAAATTTTCATGTTATATGATGTATATTATATAGTTTGAATAAATAGGGAGGTTATATATATGATCAGAATATTAGGTAGACTGAAATAATATTTTGAGTTAAGGAAATTGAACTTATATTATTGTACGATCTAGATTATACAACTTGATTAAGTAGAGAAAAAAATTTAAGGGTTTAAGGATGATTAAACTAATCATATTCTATAAATGTTGATCATATTAAATGATCATGCCATTAGATTTTGTAAACATTCTTTTTAGTTGTTCTCTTAGTGCTATGCTATAAAGAGCTAAACATTATGAAACTATATGTTTCACTAAATTTTGTAGAGCTTTTGTGAGAGTATTGCAATAGGGTCTGGGAGATAGAAATTTGATAGAACTTAAGAGAGATCTTTTGGAGGAGTTAAAAAGATTTATGTGTAAGGTTCACTATGATTGTTCTAGATCAATCTATATCCTTCTTCTTGGTAGTTTTAAAGGTTCTTGTGGAATAGCTTTGAAGAGTCCTGGTGTAAAGAATTTAGATTTAGTCTATGATGCTAGGTTGTGATGGTTTTTTAAGGAGAGAAGTAGCATCAGAGGGTCTAGTTGTATAAATTTTGGATCTAGCCTAAGAGGCTAGAGTTTGAAGTCATTTTAGGAGAGAAGAATGTAAGGGTTTCTCCATGACACTATGTTGATGAGAATAGAAGAGAGTGCTAATGAAAGTTTCAAGTAGTGGCTTTTAGGAGTAGATGTTGGCCAAGTTAATCAAACCACTATAAATGTGGTTTATATGTTCTTAATATTGCTTTTTATTTATATAAATTTTTTTTATATGCTTAGTTATAATATCATTATCAGATATCTCTTTTAAATAAATAAATTATTATAATTATTTTTGTTTATTATTTTAGACATATTTAAAATATTGGTTTTTTTTTTTTGAAAACTTTTCTATAATTAGAAACTTTAAAAGGCACACCAATTTACCCCCTCTAATTGGTGCACTGTACATTATCACTTAGTATCATATTACTTTCAATTGGTATTAGAGCAAGTTCTTACTAGATAAGATTTAAAACCATAAGTAGATCTTAATAATAACACATTTAGGAAATTGAAACATCATAAGGGTTATCGATTCCCTCATCATTGCATTTCAATAACATCATATTGGATTTTTGGAAAGTACACATGGTTAATTTTATTTCATTTATTGACTAGAGAATGTGGAACTTAGTGCAGGTAGATTATATACCTCACCAAAGGATAAAGAAGGGAATCAAAGTAGAACTTCCTTTTTAGTGACTTGAGTTTTGAAGAAAGGGAGTTTGCATAACTGAATGATAAGAGTTTATGTTTTTTTTTTCATGCCTTCAAATCTGAAGAACAAATGTATGTTTCAACCTGTACTAGTGGTAAGGAATGGTAGAATTTACATAACCTATGAAGGAAATAATGAATTAAAATAATCTTGCACAAACATTATTTTGTATAATTACGAATTATTCCACGCATCCAAATAAATCAATTTCTAATATGTATACAACTTTTACTAAAATTATTATTTCATTGTATATGAAGACAGAAAATTTAACATTGGTGAATAAGTAAATAAAATCTTAAGATATTAGCCCAAATCTTGGGATGCCAAGGTGATGGTAATATCTAAATAAAAAGTTTAGCTACTATTATATTGATCATGTACTTTGTTCATTAATATCTTATAAGTAACAAATTATCTTGAGATATGACAATATAGGTGACACACAGAAGAAGAAAGCTATAGCACTAAAAGATGATGATTATGATAGCAAAAATTTTGAAGGAGGTGGAGATAAGAACCTAGCCCAATTGATAATGTAGTTTAGAAATTTTTTGAAGAAAGAAGAGAAGGCAGAATGATAATTGAAAAAATAATGCTAAGAAGTATAATAATGTTTCTACAGACATCATCTACTTTGAATATAAGAAACTAAGTCATACAAAGTGTAAGTATAAAAATTTGAAAAACCAACTCTCGAAGGAGAAAGCTGAGGATACTACTGATGAGAAAAAGAATGAAAGAAAATCTCACAAAGATTTCTTGACAAATTTAGACTTTGACTCTTCTGAGATAAAACAATAAGAGTATATTACAAACTTATGCTAAATTGAAAAGGATAGCTTAGGTGACATAAATAAAGATAAGATATATAAGTGTTCATATGATGAAGTACTTTTTTTTAATAAATGATTGCATAGTAAGTATAACAATTAAAGAAAAAAATTTGCATGTTTGAAAAAGGAGCATTGCACACCACATGACAAGCATACTAATTTAATAAAAGAATTTGATGTCTTAAGCATTGATTTAAAGGAACAAAATATCATGCATATTTAATTAGGCAATGTGTATAAAGCATTAAAAGCTAAAGAGTTGCAAAAGTAAGAAATTGATCAAGATTTATAAGTCAAGGTAGGAATAGTCAAAATTGCAAATAAATACCTTGGAAAAGAAATCACTAAACTTTGGTCACTAACAACTTGTTCCACAAATACATATAAACACCTTATTAGGGAACTGCATGAATCCTCTAAAGTTTGATTTAGGTTGTTAATCCTTGATGAACTATCCCAATACATAATAAGAGTGAGGGTGAATTGGTAGTTTTAAAAAACTTACTGCAAACACAAAACTACATTTTAATTTTTGGGATTTTTAATAACATCAAACACAACAAAATTATCACCCAATGTGGAAGTAAAATTATGAAACAAAACTTTTAACTATGATGATGATGAATAACTCAACTCAATATATCATCAAGCAGATAATTTTCTACCATACAATTTTTAGAAAATTAAAGTACAAAAAAATAAATTGCAAAGAATTATAAACCAGAAAGAACGCACCATAATTTTATTGTGGTTTGGTCAAATAATGACCTATGTCCACTCTCCATAGTCCTCTTTGATTATTACACTAAAAATTTAGTGTCTCTCCTTTATCCCCCACAGCTAGGCAGATAAGCTATTACAATCTTTTTACCAACCCGATGCGGTAGAGAACCTTGACCACTTTTTCATCCTCCTGGTAAAGAAAAAGAACCTCACACTCCTTTTTCACCCTCCTGGTGAAGGCAAAGAATCTCAATAGTCTTCGAGCTGGCGATTTGCTTCCTAGAGCCACCTAAGAAACCAAGCAAGACACTTACAGGAAATAAGGCAAAAGCTTACTTGGAACAACTATGTGAAACCCCTCACACTTCTTCTCCCTCACACACAAACTCTCTTTTATCCTTTACAAAGATATGTAAGATCTCTTCTCCAAGCTCTCTCTTCAGAAAACTCAACACCTAAAAGACTTGAAATAAGTCTAAGTAGAGGGCTTAAATACATGACTTCCTAAAAAGCCATAATAATTCAATTATATCAACATTGGTCGTACAATATGATTAGTTTAAATACTACTATTAATATTATAAGAAGAGTAATTCATTGTATGATTAGTTCAAGTATTTGAGTTGACCATCCAGTACAATATAGTGCATCATCCAGTATGATTAGTTCAATCTAATTGGATTATCATCCCGTGTGATTATTGATGAATAAATATTGTCTCATATAAAGATTGAGCTATTTAGTATATTGATCAAATTGTATAATATGATCTGACTAGACTAATTAATCCAATTTTGATTCCCTAATTACATGATAAATTTAGGCAAGATTTGATTATATCGCCAAGTATAATACTTTTTATAATATGCGATTAGTACAAATTTTTAATTTTAAAATATCACCTAAATTATGATTGGTAGCTGAGATCTTGATTTCAACTAATCATCCTATCTAAATGGGATTGTATAGTACGATTAGTTCAAAATAGCTTTAATTATATAATTTGCCATTATAATGATTTTTTGAATAGTTAATCAGATAGCAAGATATGGTTTGTACTGTATGCTTAGTTCAAAAAATTACACTTCTAATTTTGTCATTATTTCACTCCCCTTTGTGTGTGTGTGTGTGCATCGTTACCAAGTTTTGCATCCATTAAATACATGAATTTGACTGAAGAAATGTAGAAATACAAACTCTTCATGTCTCTTAACCCTAATTCTATTAAGTTTTAAGTTGATCATGTTACACAGTATACGCTGGACCTGAAATTTTAGTGCATAAGAAATAAATATGCAATAATAACAATAACAGGAGATCACATAGTAAATAATCCAACAATATTTTTTTATCATCAAAATCATAGGGCTTAGGTCTAGGTTTGCAACAATTTCCTCCTCAAGGATAAAGAGTTACGCAATGAATAGATTTTCATAATCATTTTAGGGAGTAACATGCTATATTTTGAGCATTCATGAAACAAAATAGGTTAGAGAGAAGATTAAAGAGATTGATAATTTAGGTTTTAAACTTTTGTATTCAGGTAGGAGTTATATTAGAGATGATGTAGATGTGATTATAGATAAGAGTTTGATAGATAATATTATTAAAATTAATAGAATTGAAGATAGAATTATAGCTTTAAAGATTATTGTTGATGCTAAGATTATTAAAATTATAAGTTATTATGCTCCTCAAGTAGGTTTGGATATGAGTTCCAAATTAAATTTTTGGAATGACTTAGAATAATTAATACAAAAGATACCTCTTAAAGAAAGAGTTTTTGTTGGAGGAGATTTAAATGGATATGTTGGTAGAGAGGTAGATGATTTTAAAAGCATTCATTGTGTCTATGGGTTTGGAATGATAAATGAAGGTGGCAAGACCATATTAGATTTTTGTTTAGCTTATGATTTTTTAATTTCTAATGCCTTATTTAAGAAAAGGCATGAGTATCTCATCACTTATAAAAATGGATATAATACAACTCGGATTGACTATTTTCTTATAGGAAAATTAGATCGTTTAGATTGCAAAGATTGTAAAGTTATTTTGAGTGAAAATTTATATACACAACATCAATTATTAGTTTTGAACTTTAAGATAAAGGGGCATAAAATGAAAATTAAAGTAAAATGATACTCTAGGATTAGATGGGGCCATTTAAAGAATATTAACTAAAATATTTTTGAGAATAAGATTTTAGATCTTAACATTTTGTCTCTGCATGAGGATGCTAATTCTATGTAGGAAAAAGTTGCTAGTGATATTAAGAATATTGCAAAAGATGTGCTTGAAGTTTCAAAGGGAAAAGCTCCTAATAGTCAAAATAGTTGGTGGTCGAATCCAAATGTATAATATAAGATTAAAAATAAGAAGTTGTGTTTTAAAAATTGGTATAATTGTAAAAACTCTGATAATTGGGAAAGATATAAAGAGGCACGTAAAGAATCTAAGAAAGCAATATGCGATGCAAAACCTTAGCTTTTAGTGAGTTATATAATAGATTTGATACTAAGGATGGATAAAGATATATGCATAAGTTAGACAAACAAAGAGATAGAAGTATTATGGATTTAGTTTAAGTGAAGTGTATTAAGGATGAAGATCAAAAAGTACTTAGCTTAGAAAATAATATTCAACAAAGGTAGATGAGATATTTTGCTAATTTTTTTAATGAAGAATGTGAAAATCTGATTGACTGTAGTGACCTTAGCATCCTAAATGAAAAAAATAATTTCCATTTTTATCGGTGTATTAGTAAAACCAAAGTTAGAGAGGCTTTAAAGAAAATGAAGTGCGGAAAAGCTATTAGACGTGATGATATTCAAAAAGAGGTGTGTAATTGCTTAGGAGATGAAGGAATTTCTTGGCTTACTAAAATTTTAAATATTATTTTGAAGACTAAAAAGATGCCAGTGAGTGGAGAATGAGTGTGTTAGTTCCTATTATTAAGAATAAAGGTGATGCATAAGATTATGCAAATTATAGAGGAATTAAGTTAATGTGTCATTCTTTAAAATTGTGGGAGCGAGTATTGGAGCATAGGTTGCAGTGTGATACTAATGTTTTTGAAAATCAATTTGGATTCATGCTGGGTAGATCAATTATAGATGCCATACATTTATTAAGAGATTTGATGGAGAAATATAGAGAAAATAAAGAGGATCTATATATGATATTTGTTGATTTAGAAAAAAACATATGATAAAGTTCCAAGAGAAGTGATATGCAGAGTTCTTGAAAAGAAAGGAGTTAATAATGCTTATATTTAAATCATTATAGATATGTATGCAGGAGCTATTACTTGTGTTTAAACACAAGGTGGTTTGACCAAGTATTTCCCAATTTCGGTTGGAAAACATCAATGATCAGCCTTAAGCTCATATCTTTTTGCTTTAGTCATGGATGTTCTCACTAGACATTTACAAGAGGATATACCTTGGTGTATGCTTTTTGCTGATGATATTCTTCTTGTTGATAAGTCTAGATAGAGATTTGAAAGTAAACTTGAAATATGGAGGTCAACCTTATAGTCTAAAAGTTTTCTCCTGAGTAGATCTAAAATGGAATATATGGAATGTAATTTTAGTAGTAATAGACCTAGTTAGGGGATTGTGACTTTGGGTAATCAATTCATTAATAAGAGCACATGTTTTAGTTATCTTGGATCTATTGTTCAGAGTGACGGTGAATTAGATGGGGATATTATTAGTAGAATTCAAGTTGGATTGTTGAAGTGGAGGAATGCATTGGGCTTGTTATGTAATAAAAAAGTACACCTCAAACTTAAGGGAAAATTCTATAATATGGTGGTGAGGCCTATAATGCTTTATGGTGTCAAATGTTGGCCATTAAAAGAGAAGCATAATACTAAGTTAAGTGTGGCGGAGATGAGGATGCTTAGGTGGATGGGTGGATTTACCCTTAGAGATAGGATACAAAATGAGCATATATATGAAAAGGCTGGAGTAGCTCCAGTAGAAGATAAGATTAGAGAGAGTCACCTTAGATGGTTTGGTCTTATAAAATAGCAACCTTTCGATGACTTGGTTGGGAAAGTAGAGGCATTAAATTTGACTTATGTTAAGAAAGTTAGAGGCAAACCTAATAAGGCTTGTTTAGAAATTATTATAAATGATCTTTCTCTATTAGTTTTAAATAAGAATTTGACTTTTAATAAGACATAATAGATAAAAAGGATTCATATAGCCGACCCCACGTAGTGGGATAAAGGCTTGATGTTATTGTTATATATAGAATACATTGCATAATTCTATTCATTTATAGTCCATAATAGAACATAACATGTTTACTATTGTAAGGCTTGAAAGTTTATGAGGGGTGTTAAACCCTAAAGAATTAGTCTCAATGCAAACCAAGAGGGGTGGGGTGGGGGGTGAATTGAATATTTAAAAAAACCTTCTTTCAATAAAAAGAAAAATCCCCTTCTTAAAGCTTTTTCAACATCTAAAAATAGATAGTCAATACAATGTAGTATCAATAAAAAAATTTTAACCAAGTAGTTATAATAAAAAATAAATGCAAAAAATAAAATTAAAATAATATAGAAAGAACACAGTAGATTTATAGTGGTTCGGTCCAACCCGACCTATGTACATTCCCTGGAATGCCCCATTTCAGGTATTTCACTAAACCTTTAGTGAGTCTCCTTTAGAGCCCATAATTAGGTAGAGAAGCCCTTACAAAATCACTTCCACCTTCCCTGTTGTGGCGGAGTAGCTGGGTCCTTTGACACCAAATAGATCCTCTTCTTCCCAAAACTTCCCTTAAGATGAACCTTAAATTCCATGGTACTAAGGTGCAAGCTTGTTGGATCAACCATGTGAAATCCCCTCTATACACCCTTGAATCCCCCTCCAAGGATCTTCCCCCTCTCAAACTCTACCCTTTACTCTCTCCCTTTCAAGTTTTCTCCAGAAGAATGAAGACACAATGGTTGTCAAAAACACATACTAAGTGCCTTAATAAAGCTTAAATAAAGGGCTTTGAAAAACCCTAAAAATTAATTCTAGCAATAAAGATAGTCCAGTACAATCTGAAGATTGTCCAGTTGTGCTTAAATAGAGATCTCCAGAAAACCCTAAAAACTCAATTTTAGTGCAAAATATCATGTATAATCTCAATCGTCTAGTACAATGTGCAGAATTTAACTTGATAGTCCTGGATGATCTCCAGATAGTCTAGTACGATCAGTTCAAATTTTTACAGATTATCTAATATGATATTGGGGATCATCCTGGTTGATTCAAAGAAAATTTTTGGTATTTCTTCTGGTATGATTAGGGGTCATCCCATGAAATATCAAAGATCATCCAGAATAATCATAAGATCATCTTATATAATTTAATTGAGCAATTTAACCATAATTAATCACCTAATCACATGATCAATCTTGAACTTTATAGGAATTGACTCAAGAAATCAAAAATATATCAATAAATATTATAAAAAGCATTGCATCATAACATATTTTACCCAATCTTGAACTTTGAATCTTTGTTGGATGGAGCATAGTGTTCCTGAAAAGTTAGAACACACATAAATGAAAAAAATTTCAAATATAAGTAGACAACAGGATGTGAGCCACAATATTTATTATCATTAAAAACATAAGCTAATGAGCACGAGTTACAATAAGACTTCTTGAGCATAACATGGCATGCATAAATCATATCACATTGGGTGACCCAAGCTTTTTGGATTTCTAAAGTTACAACTTAGTATATTTCTGAGGTGTGCTTGTATAAGGGGTCCTATGAAGGAATGTTTTCTCTAGATAGCATATGCTTACACTATAGGAGTGGAGATAAGAACAAATTCATCACATTGGAGTCCAAATGTAGAGGAAAAGTGACCCTTAGGGATAATTCATTGGCATAGGTACCCTAGGTACAATGAATAGTTTACTAATGAGAAAGTTTATTAATAGATAGATTCAAACATGTCTTATTAAGTTTAGTTAATTTTATAATAAATAATTTGATGTCAAGTTTTATTTAGATTGGTTCTTACTAATGTTGAATAAAAAAATATTTTAGAAGGGCTATGCGTTACTAATGTGTAGATGATTACTTTTGACTACATTAATAATTTAGTGAAGTGTATTGCCTAAAATAAGTTTTTATGAGGATCGGATATGTAATAGTAGAATACATCATCTTAGTATGAAAATACTAAGGAAGATCACACACATAAAGCAATAGGGATACCAAAATTATCTTTACCCAAAAGAATTTATATAATGCTCGTTAGGAAGGGAAACATGTCAGATCATCATTCCATTCAACTAGGGTGTATTCATCACTAAATCATTAGAAATACGTCATAGGAATGTGTTTGGATTAATTTGTATCATGAGTCTAGAAGAGAACTCATATATATTTATAAAAGTTAAATGATTACACTAGATTCACAAGGGTATAATTTTTAGCAAATAAGAGTGAATCGTTTGATTAATTTAAAATGTTGTTAGTTTTAATTCATATAAAATAGGGTACTTAATATCCACTATTCATAGTGCCTACTGTAGAGAATTTGAAAAGTATAACTTTAAGTCATTCTATTAAAAGATTGGGATATAACATAATTTCTTAGCACCTAGAATACCATAGCAAAATTTTATAGTAGAAAGAAAGAATAGGACCTTGATTGAGACTACTAGGGAAATGTTATGTAAATATTTGTTACCAAATTTTTGTAAGGTTGAAGCAGTAAACATATTATGTTATAAGTTAAATAGGGTGAACATTAGAGAAAATTGAATAAAATCTCATATGAACTCCTTAAGGGTAAAACAACAAACTTTTCCCATCTACATGTGTTTAGATGTGAATACTTTGTGCTTAATAATGTTAAATAATATTTGAGAAAATTTGATGCAAAATTAGTCGAGGCTATTTTTTCTAGGATACTCTTCCTTTAGAAAAGTTTACAGGGTATTCAACAAAAGGAAATATTTTGTTAAAGAATCAATCATGTTATCTTTGATGAAACTTATAGTATTAGCCTTCCTAGAGAGGTAGAAGAAGTGTATATTATCACTACGATTAAAAATAAAAGATTAGTGGATATAGTTGAAAATCATGAGTCATAACCTATGAATTAGAAGTATGGATCAAGTCATCATAGATACTTGATCATAAGTGACCCTTATGCAGGAATTCAAACTAGAAATAGCATTAAATAAGAGATTAGCCATACCAAATTTATGTAAATGGTTTAACCCACTAGCATATAGAAGCTCTTAAAGATAAATTTTTAATTATGTCTATGTAAGATGAGTTAATTAGTTTACTAAACAATAAATGTAGGGTTAGCATATAAATTATTAGATTTGAGTGTTATTAGAATGAAATGGGTAAATAAAATTAATTTAAATGACATGGGGAATAATTAGAAATAAAGAAAGTGTGGTAACCCATGGTTTAAACTAGTTAGAAATAATAAATTTTAAGGAGACATTTGAATAGATTTTAAATTAACATTTACAAGTTTTAAAGAATATATATCAATTGGATGTAACGC
Organism: Dendrobium catenatum; assembly: GCF_001605985.2. Taxonomy (NCBI): domain Eukaryota; kingdom Viridiplantae; phylum Streptophyta; class Magnoliopsida; order Asparagales; family Orchidaceae; genus Dendrobium; species Dendrobium catenatum. Next base: position 1,591,516 of record NW_021318785.1, read on the forward strand.
ATACTTTATTGCGGGGGTTCATAAAAGAAGATGTGTATATTGAGCAATCACTTAGTTTTGAGAGTACTTCATTCTTTGATCAAGATTATAAACTAAAAAAGAAACTATATAGTCCAAAACAAGCATCTTGGGCATGGTATGATAGATTTAGTACATTCCTGTTAGACAAATCATTTGTTAAGGGGATTTTAAAAACCACACTTTATTAAAAGTAAACGGTAAGATATTTTTATAGTATAGATTTATTTAGATGATATTCTTTTTTATATTCACAAATGATACCTTATGTTAAGAATTTTCATCCACCATAAGTAATTAATTTTATATTAGCATGATGGGTAAAATAATATGTTTTTAAAGGTTTAATGTAAAACAAATTAAAGAGGGTACCTCTCCAAGTCAGATTAAATATATTAAAGAATTAAAAAAAAAGTTTGTAATTAAAGATAACGAAAGTGCAAACACCCCTATGAGCCCTACCATATAGTTAGATAAGGATCCTAGTGTTAAACATATATATCATAAAAGGTTTTGAGGAATGATATGATCATTATTATATATGATAGCTAGTTGAATGCAAATATTAATTATGCATGTACATTTATTCTTTATATATATTAATATTTCTATTGAATTTTTGAATGTTTTCTTATTGATGTTATGTAATGGATCTTAATATATATATATATATACTTTTTGTGTTATACGTGCTAAAATATTATACAGTGTTAAAGTTATTATTTTATATTTCTTACAATATATTATATTATAGCTATTATGACCGTGCTCACTCTATATTCTCTTCATCATAGTTTGTTGTGTTATAATTCATGATTGATATATGTTTGAATCTTATTTGAACATCTTCAAACTAATGATGCACAATATTTTAATTATGTTTAACGCAATGTCAAACCATATTCATGCTAGGTTTAATTCTTGCTTGAAACTTGCTTAAATATTATTTAATCCATGTTCTAAGCATACTCAAACTTTATTAAAACAATTTTAAAATATTATTTGAATAATATTTAAATTTGGTTTGAACTCTGATCGATGTAGGATATGTTAACCTCTTTAAATTCTTAGATTCCATTTAAAATCTAAATCCAACTATAAATTATACTTTGGCATGGTAATCAATTACTAAACTCTAAATCAATCATCTAACAATCACCTTATAATTATTATTAGTTCAATGAATTTAAAATTTTATAAATCATAAATCCTTCAAGTATTCCTAAATTTTAATCAACAAACAATTCTTAATCAAATCATATTCCAATCCAATTTAAATTCCATTGATAAAATCTAGTGTTAAAATCGAAACATTAAGGCCTTTAGATTTTTCCCTTACTCGGGTGAGTTTTTAATTAATTCAAAATCCTAGGAAAATCCCTTGGTAGATAGTTTAATCATTCACGTATTGATTAGACATGTCCCTAGAGTCTATATATTCTATTTAGAAGCTTCCTTATCCTTTTAAACTCTAAAGGTATGTTTTAAAACTTTGTTATTCTTTGGGGATCATGGACATTTAGATCAGGTTGATTTTGAACTCAATATTCATTACATTAGGAAGACTCACATTTGGTAATGTAGATAATATTTATATGATTATTTAAATTTAGCATTTACATGACCATTTTAATTATTACATCTCTCATATTTATCATGAAGGAAATTGATGTACTGATTGGCTTGCCAAATATGGCTACAACCAAAACAATTTTTATATTTTAATGAGGAGAACTTACTTGGTATTTATAAAAGTTAGGTCAGACTAGATATGCTTGGGTTGCCTTATATTTGATCCTTGAATTAATTATGGTTTGGGTTGCTAGGTGATGCTTTTTGTTCCTTTTTGGCCCATGGTGGGGGTGTTGTCCACTTGTGTGTGTTTCATATGTCTTTATTTATACCTATGTATCCCTTATTGCCTAGTATTAGGGGTTCTTTCCCTTATGTTGCTGGGTGGTTTTGTTCAACTTGGCTGACATTTTTTGTTTTTCCTAGTAGGTTTGTTTTCGATTTATGAGGTGTTTTCTATTTTATATGTTGCCAGTCATATAATATATTGTATGGTATTTTTGGTATATTATATAGAGCGTTTATTTTCTATATTGATACTATAGTTCTTTGTCTAAGTGTGCGTTTTACCTTATTGGCTGGATTAGGTGGCGGGATTTTTTTTTAATGGGTTTGGAATGTATTTAAGCTAGCAGTTATTTTGGATTTATTTCTTTTAATTTTCTTATCTAGCTATTTTGCTGGCCAGATAAGAGATGTTTTTTGAGGTGTTATATACTAGCCTCTAATTTATGCTATTATCCAAATGAGTGTTTGGAGGTCCATGGTTTTTCTAGAGCCTCTTAGTTTGGTGTTTGCATTTATATTATTGTCTCTAAATTTTGTTATTGTCTGGATCATAGTTTGGAGGTTTATCATTATTTTTGGGGTTTTCCTACTACTAGCAGCTTGGTCCTTCAATGGATGGATGTGATATAGAATTTTAATCATATTTATTGTATTCTTTATTATTGGTGTGTCTTGATTTGTCATTTTATTTGAATTTTTAACTCTATATTTAGTGTGGTATGAAAGGTTTATAATCCTAACCTATGAAAGAGGTGTAAGTGCAATTAAGTTGTTTACCTATTGGACTTAAAATATTTATTATTTCATTACTTGAATAATTTTTTGTGGCCTTTGAGTTAATTGGTGGAAGCTTTAGAAAGGGTGTTTATCATCCTCATTTCTTAATCCTATTGTAATGTTTGTGCCATTTAGTTTTTTGTATGCTAAATATTTTTTACAGGTCTGTTAGTTGGTGCAAAATTCGCATATATGTTAAGCTGGTTGGGAATTTTTTTGGTTGGTGGCATCTTGCCCCCCTTTTTATTTTCTTTGGCTTTTATGTTATAAGTAGTAAGGTTCAAAGGCTCATTAATATTTTTTTTCTTTTTCTTTTGATTTTATCTCTCTGAGTAGTTGTGGGCAGTTAAACTCATTAAGAGCGTCTTGCACTCTTTTGATATTAACACAAGCCCTGATATGGGTTTCCCAAAAAAGAAATTCATAACTCAACCTTGCCAAGTCCCAATACCACTTCTAGCAAATTTTAAATGTCATTTAGAGTGGATTGGATAAAACCCTAAGCCTTGTCAAGCTTTATTGACCAAATCAACCTAGGTTGACCAAATCAACCCTTAAATACCTAAGAAAGCATTTCATGCATATAAGCTAAGCCGCCACCTCAAACCTTTTCCAATAAATTTTAAATGTCTTTTGGAATGAATCAAACCTAAAGCTTTGGTTTGATTAACTTTGGCTGACCAAACCATTGTTAACCTTCTAAACATAAATTCAAGTGTTGTAGAACAAACTAAGGCATGGAAACCCATTGGGATTGTACATTTTGTCCCCAAAGATTAACCCCAGGTAACCCAATCCTTGGGCCTACTTGGGTTAGCCACATGGCTTGACCCAAGTGACCAAGAGAGACATCCCATGGGCCATTTTCCAATTTATATCAAATTGGCCCAAGCCAGCACTTATATTAGGTGACATTGACCCTATGCATCGATCATGGTTAGCCAATCCCATAACTTAACCTGGGTTAGCTAATTGGGCAGACCTGAACCATAGAAATAAAAAATCCATGAATAAATTTCACCCTCAAGCCAACCCAAGCTTTGAATTCATATGATTTATACTTTAGAACCTTCCAGGAACTTTGCCTAACTAGCACATGCCAGGTAGTGGTTGAAGGTGGTTGGAAAATCCAAAAATAGTCATATAATATCATAAATTTAGTTATAACTAATTATCTAGCTACCCACATGGGCTTAAACCTTCAAGAGTAATTCCTTAAACCCAATAATCCCTATAAAACACTCCCTATACTCGCTATATTCATTCCCTATATCCCCATAGCCTCTATAACTCATCTTCGATGAGTTTAATCAAGCCCTGGTGAGCCCAAACCTATTAGAAGTCCACTCTTAAACTAGTTAATCTCAATATCTATAACATGACAAAAACTTATTCTTGATTTATAGAAGAAAACACTACAAGCCATTCCAACCATAATTCAACATCACACTGAGGTACTTCTCAGACCCGAGCATAAAATCTCCTAGGTTTGGGCAAGTATGAAGTAAACTTGTAATCTAATAGAATCTGATTGTTGGTTTGCAAGATTATACAGAGATAATCCTTTGTGATAAATATCAAAAAAATTGGTTGAAAGGATTCACTATATTTGGTATATCATTTCCTACGATGAGAAGGGGTGCAAGAGAAGGAAGAAAAAATCATAGCCCTTTCTTCTTTTCAAATAGGAGTGGCTATGGTAACATTGAATCTTAATTGATTCAATACTCCTGCTATTTTGAGCCATTAAACTATAGCCATTCAATATCATATTGGATGGCTATGAATTAAAGCACACATTCTATGAGGGCACACCAATAATTACCTATCTAATTAGAAGCTACTGTGCATAAAGTGTCGATAGACTATTTAATTGAAATTAAAATAAATTCATATCATTTAATAGACCTTTGAAAATTTAGAACTCCTTACACGCCTATCTAAATTAAGTGTTTTTAAGCTCTATGGATTTTTCTTTATGAGCAAAATAAAAGCCCTAATGTTTGGAAGCCCAATTTTTAATGGATTAAAAGTAATTTTAAAGCACTCTCAAGAGTATTTCTAAAATTAATAATTAAATATAACTCATCGTAACTCCAAATTTATATGAGACTAACTTGGGAATGTTTCTAACATGTCTAAAATTGTTAATTACCTAGATTTAGGGGTTACCGGCATTGATGTTTGATGTCAAAGTGATCTTGCAGCTTACTGCTCCCTTTGATTTTACTCTTGTAGGTAAGTTTGTTTTGTGTAGGCCAAATTTGGATGTAATCCATAAGTTTTTTTTCTGAATCTCAAACTTTTTGGATCTTTTACTGTGGGTTTGATGGATCAATGCCATGTTGCAATTTAACTTTCAAATGATTTAGACTAGAGTTGATTTTTTTTTAGAAGAAAATATTATATTCAAGGTTGTAAAATATGTTTGCTTAAATAGACACCTTATTTTGATGCTTATTAGGAATCTCTGAGAGCTCTGATTTTGATTTCATTTCCTACTATGAGGCTTCATTTCTTTAATTCCCATATTTTATTTGCTTTAGCTTCCAACTTTGGTAGACCGTTACAAACGAATCAAGCGAATATGTCAGTTACACATCCATCAAGAGATAGGGTTATGGTTGAAATGGACATATCCAAGAAGCATCCCAAGGAAATATGGATTGGTTTTGAGCTTAATGGTTACCAATAAAAAGTTGATTTGGAAAATTTTCCTTTATTTTGTACTTACTATAAAATGCATGGACATTGTAATACTAAATGTTTCAATTTACATCCTCATTTATGTAAGCTTAAGGAAATACCTAAAGAATTGCAAGGGAAAAGTTTGACTAACCTTGTGTAGGAAAAGCTTCAGGAGCCCAATTTGCATAAATAGGACATCTCTAATGTCACAATGCTTGTTGAGAATGGAACTCATGAATCGGTTGTACCTAGGGAGGTTAGTTATGCTCGAGAAGAAGATGAGAAATCCCCAATCTATCTTATTGAATGAATCTCACAATCAAGTTCTTAATGGTATCAGTAATGTGGATGACCAAAGGGTGGCTATCAATAGTGTGGAACAAATAGATGCTAGGGTTGTTGAGCATAACAACACTTTAACTTGTTTGAAAACTCCTTACTCTACAAACTTGAATTTATCTGAAAGTGATTTTGCTTTAATTAATGATGATATTGGCCACCATGTTAATTCTAATAATATAAATCATGTAGAGGACATTGGGGAGCATAACTTGGAAGAAGGTGAACTTGTGCAAGGAAAAAGTGGGTATTGTACGATTAATTATGTTAGCAATTTGGAAAGTGTTGTAAGTATTCCAAAACTTTGTCTAAAAAAAATAGATTCTACTAAAGGCCATGACCTTCCAGACAATGTTAATAAATATGGTGGTGATTAGGATTGTTACTTTAGTCTAGTACATTCTAGAAAGAATAAGAAAAAATAAAAGCATTATGTTGCAATCACCCAGAACCACCCGATCACAAACTTTTCAACAACATTCTTATGTTTAATTCTGTTATTTGGAATGTTAGGGGCATTGGTTATCCTTATACTAAACTTAGACTTAAAAATTTATGTCGTATCCATAATATTTATTTGCTTATCTGGAATGAACTTTTTATTCCTCATATTATATTGGATAATACTACTAGGTATTTAGGTTTTAATCATGGTGTTGCTAAAGTTTCCAACAAGATTTGGATTCTTTGGAAGGATCCTATGGTTATTAATATTGTGGGGGATTTTAACCAAGTGGTTCATTATAGTATTGATTTTCTACATTATCAATGTTTTGCCTCTTTTATCTATGCTGCTTCTTCACGGATTACTAGACAAATTTTATGGGACCAACTTATTCACTTCATGATACTGTTAGCTCTCCCTGGTTGGTGGGTGGAGATTTTAACACTATTACCTCCCCAACTAAAAGACTTGGAGGTTCTAGGCATGTTTTATAATGTATGGAAGATTTTAATAATATGATCATGGATTGCAACCTCATTGATATTGGTTAAATTGGTAGTAATTTTTCTTGGAATTGTGGTAACCTCTGGCAAAGGTCAGATCATGTGTTTTTTAATGATAGTTGGGTTAATTCTTTTTCCTCGATACATGTTGAACATCTTAGTAGAACCTTATCTGACCACTCTCCATTACTTTTTGCTTTACAATTGAATTTTTCTAGCTCTTCTTTAAACTTTAGATTTATGAATATATGGTTTCTTAACTCTTCTTTCATTAATGTGGTCCAAGAGAATTGGCAAGCTCCTCTTAACCCGTATAACTGAATTTTTGGCATGAATAGACTTTGGATTAAGTTCAAAAGATTAAAGAAAAAAAAATAATTGGAGGACATAATGTCTTTAAAAATGTTTTCACTGATATTATTTATGTTGAGGAGAAAGTTAATTCTTTGGAGCTTATCTTTCAAAATAATTCTTCTGGTGATAATTTTGCTCAATTTTAACAAGCCAAGAACTCTCTTTTAAAATTACAAGCTCAGGAGGAAGCTTATTGGAAGAAGAAAGCACTACTAGGCATCTTATTGAAGGAGATAATAACATTATGTATTTTCATGCTTTAGTCAAAAGAAATAGAGCAAGGAATTTGTTCATAAAATTAATCATGTTGATGACTCTTTCACTAAATATGTTGAGTAAATTATCAATTATGGTGTGGATTTCTTTAAAATTTTATTTAATAAAAATTTTATTGGTGCTTTAATTAAGGATCCTAACAATATTCCACACATCATTTTCCAGGATGATAATTTAGCTCTTACTTCTTCTCCTACTTTGGATGAAGTCAAGAAGATGGTTGTTGATTTGAATACTAAGTCTGTTATTGGTCCTAATAGTTACACCACTAAATTCTTTCAAAAAACTTGTGAAATTATTAACATAGATATTTTTAATACCATTTTAGATTTCTTTGTTGGTAATATTATGCCTAAGTTCTTCTCTTACACCTCCATTGGCTTATTCCTAAAAATAATGGGGCTTATGCTTGGAATGACTTTAGACCTATTAGTCTCTATACCTTTTTGAGTAAGTTGATTTCTAAATTTCCTATGAACCATCTTTCTCCTTTACTTCCTAGAATTATTGCTTCTAACCAAACTGGGTTTTTCCAATGTAGATTTATTTCGGATAACATTTTATTAGCTCAAGAATTTCTACATGATTTGGATGTTAGGCTGCCTGGGTGAAACATTATCTTTAAATTGGACATTGCCAAAGCTTACAATAGCAATAACTGGGATTTTCTTTAGCAAGTCTTGCATTTGTTTGGCTTTAATGATATTTTTGTTAACCTGATTAAATAGTAGAAATAAAATTCCTTTTTCTCTATTATTATTAATGGTAAAATTAATGGTTTCTTTAATTCCTCTCATGGGTTGAGATAAGGTGATCCTATCTCTCCTGTTCTCTTTATTATTGCCATGGAGTATTTATCTAGAGGCATTTCCAATCTTTATGAGAACTTTATGAGAACTTTCCTAGCAACTTTTATAGAACTATGGGTTGCTTTCTTATTTCTTATTGATGTTTTTCTAATGATGTTATTATTTCCTCTAATGCATCTCTTAATAGGGTTAATAGAATCATGAGGTTTTTAAAAAATTTTAAACATTGTAGTGGCCTTTGTATTAATAAAAATAAGAGTTGTTTTGTTGTTTCTAACAAGGTTTCTCAAGATAGGATGCATTCCATTAAAAATAGTATTGTTTTCTTACAAATCTCTTTATCTCTTATGTATCTTGGGGTCCCACTTTATAAGGGTACCAAGAAAACTTTTCCTTTTGATGATCTTAAAACTTTAGTGCAAAAAAAGCTTTATTCTTGGAATTCTAATTTTCTTGGTTTTGGGGGTAGACTCACTCTTATCAAAAGTGTTTTGTGTTCTTTCCTGCGTATATCTTTCAAACTTTGCAACCTACCCATATTTTCTATAATAGGATTGAGAAATTATTTAATAAGTTCTTTGGCGTGGTTCCAATGTGAACTCAAAAACTATTTAGTCCTCATAGAGCAATTGTTGTGGGGTGCTTCAAGATGGAGCTTTGGGCTATAAGAATATGATGGACTTATCTTATGCTTTCTTTATAAACTTTGGTTTAATTTTGATCTAAGCTTTCTATTTGGTTCAAGCTCATGACTACTAAGTTTTGTGTTGGTAAGCAACCTACTATATATATTAAGCATGCTACTATATGTTTCTATAAGAATAGTGATTCTAGGGTGTGGAAAAGTCTTTGTGATATTAAGTAGAGGGTTGAACCTCATGTTAAATGGGGACTGTGTAAGTCTTACCTCTTCTTTTGGAAGGACCAGTGGCTTAAAGGTCAGTCCATCGACTCTTTTATTTATTCATCATCTACGACTGCTACTGAAGTGGATGCCTTTATCTTTAAAAATAATTGGGATTACAATAAACTTGTTGGCATGATTCCTGATACTATTATTGTTAGAATTTTGAATATGCCTATTAATATTAATTTTGAGGATTTATTGTTATGTGATTTATCTCACAATGGTATGTTTACATTGAAAGATGTTTGGCATGAGTTCAGGGAGAAGCAATGCTTTAATAAAGTTTGTTCTATGATTTGGCATAAGAGTATTCCTAAGGCTATTTATATTTTTGTTTGGAGAATCATGCACAAATATGTTCCTATGTATGACAATTTGAGAAAGAGAGGTTTTATCTTAACTTCTTAGTGTCAGTGTTGCTTTCATGAGGAGAATATGCATCATGTCATTATTTCTTGTCCTATTGTTGTTAAAATTATGTCTTACTTTGATGATATATTCAAGTTAAATCAGTTTAGTGCTCATATTTCCATTAACATGTTGCTTGATTCCTAGTTCATTAACTATATATGGCATATTAGAAATGTTATTCCTTCTTTAATTTTGTGTCTTTTGAGGTTTGATAGAAATAATTATATTTTCAATAATTGTAGTATGGATTACCATCACATTATTAGGAACATTAAAGATAAAGTCTGTAAACTTTTCATTGTTAACCTTATGACCTCCAAAAATTTTAAAAAATTTATTTTTGTTGCTCAAAATCTTGGCATATCTCGATATTATAGAAATTCTTTAGATAATCCTAAGTTTGTTTATTGGATCAAACCTCCCCATAATATATATAAATTAAATGTTGATGGAGTAGATAAAATTGGAACTTTTGGGTGTGGTGGTATTATTAGAGATGAGCAAGGGAACATGATTATGGCTTTTGGTAGACCATTTAAAAAGTGTTCTGTGGTGATGGTTGAACTTTCTGCTATTTTTAATGGTCTTAAATTATATATTTAACTTGGTATTACTAATATATGGATTGAGATGGATGCCACTTCTAGTATTCATTGCCATATGAAGCAGATGGATAGTATTTGCTACACGGATCTTTTTTACATTATTAGAGAAATTATTCAGCCCTTAATTTTTTTTCAACTTTACTATTTCTCATGATACGAGTCCTAACTAAGTAGCAACATGAAAAATTCTTGTGTTGATTGGTTAGCTAATTTAGGTTGCAATTTGAATTATCTAACTTACTACACTGCTACCAATTTACCTAATTTATTGAAAGGTATGATTTGGTTGGATAAAATGGGTCTAGCTTGTATTAGAATTTAGTTATTTTCTACTCCTTATCTATTTGGATATGTTTGTCGTTGACTCTATTAAATTTAAGGTTTATCCTGATGAGCTAATTTGTATTGATTGGGTGGACTTTTTATATGGCTTCTTCTCTTTTCAACACTATTTGTGTGTTGAAGCTTGGGGCTTGAGCTATGACTGCATTTTTGGTACATTAATTTAAATCCCATTTATTTCTCTTCTATTCCCAAGGATAACATTACTAGTTGGATGCAATTTTTCATGTTGCTACTTAGTTAGGACTCGTATTTTAGGACTATTTAGTTGGTTCTTTGGGGGTTTCTGATTTCCTGGGGGGTCTTGGTTGGGCTTTGGGTTTGCCTCCTTATTTGGCTTTCTTATGAATTGCTCTCAGTTGTTCTTATCCTTACTCTTATCTTTATTTCCTATTTGGTGGAGTTTGGAAATGTTATGCTACTACCATTTTGTTTGTGATGGCCTATTGCCTAAAGTTCCAAGCTATTACTCACGTCTATTTCATTCTTTTATGAAAGTTTTTTAGGGATGTTAGGCCCCTTATGAACTAGCCCAAGGCTAATTAAGAGAGAGGTGAATTGGTATTTTAAATAACTTTAAATCAAAACTCAAACCAAACCAAAATTCACCACATAGAAAACACAATGCGTAAATTAAATGCGGAAATAATAAAGGAAAGAACACACTAGATTTATAGAGGTTTGGTCAAACCTTGACCTACATCCACTCCTCGGAGGCACCCTCCAAGTATTGCACTAAATTAAGTATCTCTCCTTTAGCCCCCACAGCTAGGTGGAGAAGCCATTAAAAAATCACTTCCACCTTCCACGGTGCGGCGGAGTTGCCAGATCCTTTGACACCAAAGAGATCTTCTTCTTCTGTGAACTTCCCTCAAGATAAGCCTTGAATCTGATGGTACAAAGGTACAAGCTTGCCGGAGTAACTGTTCAGAATCCCCCTCCACACTCCCTTGAGTTCCCCCTCACAGGATCTTCTCCCTCTCTCAAACTTCACCCTTTCCTCACTCCCTTTCAAGCTCTCTCTTCAAGTTTCTCCCAAAAGAATGAAGCTAGAATGGCTGCCAAAGACACTCTTCATAAGAAAGCAAGAGGTCTTTAAATATATTTGCAAAACTGACATTATTGTCTAGGACGATCTTCGGATTGTCCCGTACGATATGCATAAAAAGAGAGCTTTCGAAAACCCTAAAAACTCAATTTTGGTGCCAAACATCGTCCAGGACGATCACAGGATCTTCTTGTACGATGTGCTTAAAAAGATGGCTTCAGAAAACCCTAAAAAACTCAATTTTGACACCCATAATCGTTCTGGACGACTGCAGGATCATCCAGTATGATGTGCAGAATTTGACCTGATAGTCCTAGACAATATTAGGATAGTCCAAGATGATTAGTACAAAAATGTAAATATCATCCAGGATGATATTTGGATCATCCGGGATGATGTAGAATAGAAATTATGGCATTTCATCCTGAAGGATTTGGGAAAATCAAGTATGTCGGCAAACGTCGGCCAGGAAGAAATACAGATCATCCAGGATGTATGATTGAGAAATTTAGCCATAATTAGTCCCTTTATCACATGATCAATTTAGGCATGATTTGTATTGATCGTTCGGGATGATTAGAACAAAAACTAAATCTTAAAATCTTGCCTAAATTATCATTGGCAGCTCTTTTCCAAGATCATAAAGGATCATCCTGGACGATCCAAAATCATCAAGTATGATTAGTTCAAAACATGATCTTCTAGATTTGACTAGATCTCACTCCCATGAGTGTGTGTGTGCATTATCACCAAGCAAGCATACACCCTTATAAGACTTGACTCATGAAATCAAAAATTACATCAATGAATATTACAAACCCTTTTACAACATAACATTATTCAACCCAATCTTGAGCACTGATTCTTTGTTTGATGTTGCATGGTATTCCTAAAATATTAGTATACACACAAACAAACATATATTGCAAATACAAGTAGACAACAGAAAGTGAGCCATAATATTTGTTATCATCAAAAACATAAACTCATAAGCTTGAGTTGCAACATTTTATGCCTGCAAGCATATAAGTTTAGAATTGAGTGGCATTTGGGTTTACATCATGATGGTTGCTTTATATTTTTCTTCCTGAGCTCTTATGGCCCTAGTTCTTTGATGGCTACTCTCATGTAGTTTTTGGCCTATTTTGTTATGTTTTTTTCTTACATGCATTATATTTTTAACTATTTAGCTTATTCTTATTTTTATGGGAATGTTGTGTTAATTTCTATAATCAATTATATGGGTTGGAAGATGCAAGGTACATTTGGTGCTATTTATTAGGTTATTTATCTATTTTTCTTGATGTTGCAAAAGGTTTTAAAGATTTTTGGGGTTGTTTGATGGGTATGGTTTCTCCCTTATTTTTAGTTGTTTATCCTTTTGTTATCTTGGTTATTTCTCCTTATTATTGTTGGATCGGTTCCAACTAGCTATTGCAGGTTTCTAGGTGTTGGAGTCACCTAGATTCTTGCTTTTGTTATTTTATTGCGCCAAGTATCATAAATTCATTTAACAGGTTATTGATCTTTATTTCTGAAGGGATTATCTCCACATCTATTTTTTTATAATTCTAATGGAACTTCTCTCTTATCTACTTATAATCCTTTTTTTTTACTTATATGGTTTGTTGTGCTTGTTTTCTTCTTGTTACCTTTATCTCTTAAAGGTTTTTGGGACTTAGTTTTTGGTGAATAAGAGGATTATTTTTTGCAGGAAGAATGTGTGGATTGCCTTTTTTTTTATCTTTCTTTTTTTGGTGCTGATGGCTTGCAACCCTAGAATGTTACTAGTTGGTTTTGTAATTTTTGGTATAGGGGACAATCAGCTCTTAGGATTTTTTGGACTTTTTTGTAGCTCTTTTGAACATTAGTGAGGTAAAGGTCCCTTTTGAGGACCTTATAACTCTTTATTTATAATAATGCGTAGGCCCTGCTGTGGGTTTCCACAAAAAAATTTAATTACCAAGATTAGTTTCTATTATTTACATCCTTTGCCTATTCTTCTTGATTTTCCTAAGAGGGTTTGGGTTTAGAATTGAGTGGCATTGGGGTTTTCATCATGATGGTTTCTTTAGGTTTATCTTCTGAGCTCAAATAGCCCTAATCTTTTGTTGGGTTTCTAATTTTGGGTTATGGTTTGTTTAGTCTATATTTCTTGATGTTGGTGCTGAATTAATTGATGCTTGATTTTTCTCTACAAATATAGGATTGATGTGTTATATCCTTTAGTTATCTATAATTTTGGTGTGGTGTTTTGAGGGTGGGGGTTCTCTGGGTCTGTGAACCTACTACTTTATGGTGTTCTTCCTTGAATTTTCATAATTATTTATTTGCCCCCTTGCTGTTTAAGGGGGCCTAGTATTGCTTTGTTGGTTGTTTATGGTTTTATGCATCATTTTGTCTCTTTGTATGGTGTCATGTTGTGGATGGCTCTTTCAATTAACTAGTTCCTTTCACCTTTTAATATATTACTGGTATTCAATGGGAGGAGGGGAGAGGGGGGAGATTTCCTATCCCTCTTGGCTTCTATGGTTTATTGAGCTAGGGTTGATGCATCTAAATGGAAGTATTGGGTGTGTGTTTCTTTTACACTTGCCTATTCATATCTTTTCATTTATGTTTTTCTCTGTTAACAGTATGCTTTTTAATAAGTTGGTCATTTGGTCCATTACTGATAGTGGTTACTATTTTTTCCCAGTAGTCTCTCTTCCTTCTTTGGTAGTTTGGTCTATAAGTAGGAAAGAGATTACTGACAGGGACTTTGTCACCTATTTTATTTCGAATCTCTATTGTTATGGTTTTAATATACATGCTGTAAGTATATTTTTCTTCCATCTTTATGGTTATGTTATTTGGTATATTACGGTTTTCTTATTTAGAAAAATTTCTAACATGACAAATTTCCATTTTAGTACCTTTGTTTTTTTTTTTTTTGTGTACAAGATTACATTTAATTATGATATTCTAGATCTTGATTTTTTTCCATGGAAGGATGGTGCTCAAGTTTATCAATTGCTCCTTTCCTTTTTATGGGTTTTGGCTTCTTACCACCCTAGATTATTCTTAGATTGTTTTTTTATTTTTTCCTAGTAGTGACCTTGAGCTCCTAGGTTTTACTTTCTTCTTTTTTGTAGCTCTTTTGAGTAATAGTGAGCTCGAGGGCCCTTTAAGGACCTTGTAAATCTAAATGTAATTAACACATAAGCCCCTCTATGGGTTTTCCCAAAAAAAAAAAAAATTAATTAACCTTACTATTTTCTGGTTAATAACTTCCTTATTATGTATGAGTAGGTTGGGGATCTAATTCGAGTGGCATTTTGTGTTTTTTCATGATGGTTGCACTGATTCTACAATCCTGAGCTTAGATGCCAATCTTCATCTTAGTTTTTTAATTTTTTATTTTAGATTTATGTTGTTGATGTGTTTGGGATTTATCTTCCTTGGGGGATATTGAGAAATGGTTTTAAGTGGGAAATGATGATGTTGGTTTCACTTTTGGGTTTTCTCAGTTTCAACAATAAAATGCCAAGTTTCTTCTGCAATCCTCTTATTCTTATTGTGTATATCAATTTCTTTTTTAATGGACTTTGGCTATATGGGATTCAATAATTACAATTGTATTATGAGGGTCACTACTTCTCTCAATATCATATGGAGTCTGAATCTATTTATTTTTGCTTATTATAAATGAGCTTATTATTTATCTTCTAATTTTCTTATGTTATTGTTCTCTTTAGATGTTATCTGATGGACTTTTACTTTGTTTTGCTGCCTTTTTATTGAACATGTAATCTCTATTGAGGCAATGGACTTCAATTTTCTATAGGAAGAATGTGCTGGATGTTTATGATTGCATCTTTCTTTTTTGGGTGTTGGCTCCTAGCCACCCTATATTGTTACTAAGTTATTTTATATTTTTGCATAGATGGGACTTTTGGCTCATAGGTCCTTTTTTATTTTTTCGTAGATCCTTTAGGCATTAGTGAGTTGAAGGTCCCCTTAAGGACCTTGTATTCCTTTATTTTTAATTAATGTGTAGACCCCTCGATGAGTTTTTTTTTTTAAAATACCAAATTAATAAACAACTTTTTTCACCCTCTCTCTCCTCCTGGGCCTTTGAGCTCTATAGATTGTTGTTTCTACTCTGTTGGCAGTGCATAACTCTCTTTTAATGTTGAATATGTGTTTTTCACCTTATTGTATTTGTGCAATCTATTTCCTAAGGCCTTTTAGCCTTAGGTTTGTTATTTTTATCCTTTTAGATGGCGGCTCCTCTGGCATCCTCATAACCTAAACTTTGGGGTGTTTCTCCCATTATTTTGATTACTCAAAAAACTAGATTTTTTTGTCACTATTGAGGTGATTGATCTTCTAACTCTCATTCTTTTTGTGATGTGTTATATGGCATGTATTCATTAACATATCAAGGTTTTCCTTTATTGAGTCCTCTGTGAAAGGATTTCAAGCTATATTGGTTTCTAATGATGATGTCATGAAGTTAGCTTCTCCTTCTCAATTTACTTTGGTTGGAAAATTTTCTATTTGAGACCTAATATCATTTCCATCTAGTTATGTTTTAGAAACTATAAAATTTCTTGAGCTTACTCTGTTAGTTTATTTGATGTTAGGCATGTCACAATTCAGCTTTCAAATGACCTTGATTATAATTGTATTTTTGCAAGAAGATCCTACTTATTAACAAATGTAAAATGAGTTTATTAGAATGGACCCCATTTTTTATTTTAAGAAAGTGTCACTGATTGTTTCGATTTGGTTATCTTACCCTAATTTAAGGATACATTTTTAATCCTCATGTGTTACATGCTTTGGGTTCAATCTTTGGTATACCATTGTAAATTGACCAAGCTATTACACTTAGGTTGATACCATCTATACCTAGGGTTTTAATTGAAATGGATATTACCAAGAAGAACCCAAAGAGATTTGGCTTGGTTTCAAAACTTTGGGTTATTTACAGAAAGTTGAATTTAAAATTATTCCAAATTTTTGTAACCAATATAAAATACAGAGACATTCAATCAATGAACGCTTTATGGTTCATCCCCATCTGAAAAAGAAAAATCTAAGAGGCTATAAGGATGAGGCGAATTTTGAGTCTGGGGATGTTAATGTGAATGGCATTAATGCCAAGTTATATTCGATTCCTTTTATTGTTAAGGATAATGTTATGATGGTCATTGGCGATGACATAGAAACTTAACCTTCAAAAAATATTAGAGAGGAAATGGAATTGAAAAATGGTGGTAATTTTATAGATATAATTGATGAGATTTTGGACCCTACGGATGTCCCTTTATTGATTGATTTTGTTATGCCTGTATTGAGTGGGAAAGGTTATGCTAGTGATGTTAATGGTGTTAATGATGCGGTCTTAAATAATTATTCTTCACGTGGTCTTAAGGTTATGGATGTGGTGAGTGTTGTTGGTGTTGAAACTCATTTTAAAATTCAATGTGGATTAAATGAGGATGCATATTTATTTCTTCTTCTTCTGTTGCCCCGAGTAAGGAGGATGTGGTTAATATGGTTGATAAGGGGGTTGGTACCTCATATTATGCATGGGGATACGACTAAGGAGGGTAAAATTATTTCTCAATCTTCTGATTCTCTTACTATTATTAAAGAAGGTATACCTAAGATTTATGTGTCATCACCTGATCCTAAGAATACTTTGGAGGATATGGATAATGGGTTTTCTAAGGTTCCTAAAATAAAAAATAAAAATAGCTAGAACCTTGTTACCTATACCTTAAGAGTTATCAGAGTTATTAATACCTTGAACAATTTTAATGGTTAAGAAACTCATTTGGAACATTAGGGGTGTGGATGATTCTCTTTCTAAGGATAGCATGAAAAACCTATATACGATTCATAATATTTCTATGCTTGTGTTACTTTAACCTTTAATCTCATTTTCTAATTTTCTTTTATTGCTAATAAGCTTGGTTTTAATTTGACTTTTGGAAATTGGTTCAACAAGATTTAGATCTTTTTCATTCACTTGTTAAGTTGGATATTATCTCTAATTTTCCCCAGACTATTTGCACCCATATTAAATGTCATCAATTTACCTGTTGTGCTTCTTTTTTTTATGCTTCTTGTTCTAGGTTAAGTAAGGAAATTCTTTGGAAGGAATTATCTTATTTCTCATCCTTGATTGATTCTCCCTAGATGTTTCGTTGTGATTTTAACATGGTTTCTATGGCAGGTGAATGGGTTGGGGGGAATCCTCCTAACTTCTATGCCACATAATATTTTAACAATATGGTCCTAGATTGCAACTTACATGATATTTGATTCTCTATGAGAGATTTTTACTTGGAATAAGTCCACCATGTGGCAAAGGCTCGATCGTATTCTTTTTAATGATTTTTGGATTGCTAATTATCCTAATTGTCACATTGAGCATTTATTTAGAACCTTATTTAACCATTCTCTATTTCTTTTAAGCATTTCTCTCCATTATTTTCTTACTGAACCTTCTTTTAAAATCCAAAATATGTGGTTAGTTAATGATTCCTTTTTGCAAGTTCTACAAAGTTGTGCTCCTTTATTTCCTATTGATAATGTTGGGGCATGACTAGGTTGAGTTGATGCTTAAAAGATTGAAATAAAAACTTAACTGGTGGAATAAATGTGTTTTTAAGAATATTTTTTCTTCTATCCAAGAAGCTGAGACTCAAGTTACTAATACTGAGAACAACTATATTATTGTTCCTTCTTATGAAAATCTTTCTTTTTTAAAGGAAGTTAAGGTGTTGTTGTTCAAACTTCAGGAAAATGAAGAGGCTTTTTAGACAAAAAAAGCTTCTTCTAAGTTTTGGTGGAGGGTGACAGTAACAAATAACTTTATCATAATCAAGTCAATCATAAGAAAATTGCTAGCCACATTAATAAAATTATAATCCTAATGGTTTTCCTTTGGAGTTTCCTGACCTTAATCATGCTTTAAATGTGGATTATTTCAAAAAAGATTTCAATAAAGATTTTATGTAACATGGATGTGGATCAATCTTTTTTTCCTTCTTTAATTTATGTTGAAGAGAACTTGGTTTTAATCGGTGTACTAATCAAGGAAGAGATTTTGACTACCATTAAAAGTTTGAACTTTGACTATGTGGCTGGTCTTGATGGCTCTACCACTAAGTTCTTTTAAAAATCTTGGACCATTATCAAGGGTGACTTAGTGGAAGTTGTGAGGGGTATTTTAAGGGTAGTGCATATCCTAAGTTTTTAATTCTTCTTCATTGCTATGATCCACAAGAATGATGCTATTAATTATTGGGATGATTTTTGGCCTATTAAACTTTATCTATTTTTTAATAAACTTATTTTTAAGATTTTGATAGGGAGGTTGAACTCTTTTTTACCTAAAATCTTCTCTCATTGGCAGATTGGTTTTGTTAAGGGTTGTTCTATTTTTTATAACATTCTTCTTTCCTAAAAGATGGTTCATGATCTTGATGCTAATAATTCTAGAGGGGTATGTTATTTTTAAATTTGATATCACCAAATTTTATAACAATTTGAATTGGGATTTCCTTTTTAGGATTTTACCCTTATTTTGTTTTAATGATGATTTTATAAGGCTCATTAAGAATAGCATTAAAATTTTTTTAGTTTTATTAGTGATAAATGTCATGGTTATTTCAAGTCTTCCCATGGTCTGAGGTAGGGGGATCCTATATCTCCTACTCTTTTCATTATTACTGTGGAGTTTCTTTCTAGGTGTTGGATTTCTTATTTAGGATTCACCTTAATCTATAGTTCTGTACATTGGGTGGTTTCAATGTTTCTCATCTGAGCTTTACTGATGACTATATTATTCTTTCTAATTGCTAGATTAAAATGCTCAAAATTCTTTTTAAATTTTAAATGTTTAGTGGTTTATTCATTAACTATGATAAAAGTTATTTTATTACTACCAAATCTATTACTCAATACAAAATAATTATTATTCATGTTAAATTTGGTTTTTCTCAGAAGTCTTTGCTTTTAAAGTCTTTGGGGGATCCTCTTTTTAAAGGTAAGAAATTGTCCCATTTATTTGGTGATAATTTCTTAGCTATTCAAAAAAAATTATGTACCTGGGCTTTTAATTGTTTTTTTTAATGGTAGATTAACTTTAATCTAAGTGTTATAGTTAATTTCTTATCTTTTTATTTCATACTTTAAATGTCTATAATAGGATGGAAAGATTAATCAACAAGTTCTTCTAGGGGGCTAAGGATTACAGGTTTATTATTCTTTGGGCCTTTCAAAATAATTGTTATCATGTGTTGGAGGAAGGGGGTTAGGTTTTTAGAATTTGATGGACATGGCTCAAGCCTTCTCCTATAAACTTTGGTTCTTTTTTAGATCTAAGAATAGTATGTGGGCTAATTTAAGATATATAAGTATTATGTTAGCGAGCATCCTTTAACTTTCCATTTTAAAAAAAAAAAATCTTATAATTGAAAGTCTCTATTCTTTCAGATGGGAGGCATACTAGTTTATCCAAAGGGGGATTGGTTTTGTTGATGTTTTCTTTAAGCAAGATCAAGGGTTAGGCAATTTTTCTATTGCTAGCCTATTAAATTCGCATTCTACCTCTGTGATCAAAGTTAACTATTTTATAAAGGATGGTGTTTGGGATGTGGACATGTTAAAAGAGTTTATGCATGATTTTAATATCAATCAAATTCTTAAAATCTCCCTCCAGTTGGATATTGAGCATTATATGATGTTTACTAATTCAAATGATGGAAAATTTTCTCTTAAAGAAGTTTGGAATTCTACAAGACAGTCTCATGTTAAGTCCATCTTTTTCTTTGTGATTTGGCATAAGAATATTCCTACTTCTTATTCTATTTTAATGTGGAAAATTTATAAAAATATATTCCTAAAGATTTTTTTTAATTAAAAATGGTTTTTTGTATTTTTTCTAAGTGTCGGTGTTGTTATAATATTGAGGCCATTGACCATGTTTTTGTTTGTGGTCCTATAGATCTTAAAGTGTTGTTACATTTTTAGGACATTTTTAAGAATCATTTTTGTGCTAGTTATAGGACTCATTTCAGTGTTTTGCAAGCATGGTTTGTTTCCTACCCAAGGTCACATTAGAAATGTTCTTCCTATTATCATTTGTTGATTTCTTTGGAAATGTAGGAATGAGTGCATGCATTTGGATATCAATGAATGCTATGGATATTATTTATAAAATTAAAGATAAAGTCTAGCATCTTTTTCTTCTAATTTTCTTAATGTTGGTTGTTTCAATGGATTTTTCCATGATGCAGCTACTTTTGGTATTTCTTTAAAATTTATTCATATAGTTGTCAAGGAGAGGATTGTGAGATGGTCTAAACCTATGCTTGGTTGGTTTAAATTAAATACTAGTGGGTCCTTTAAGAATTCTTCTGTTGGGTGTTATGGTCTGATTAGGGAACAAAAGGGTTTTGTGGTTTGTGATTTTGTTGGTCCTATTATGGCCTTCTCTGTGATCATGGCTGAGCTTTATGCCTTGTAGTATGGTCTTCATCTTTGCATTTCCTTTGGTATTACTAATGTTTAGATTAATTGGGGTTGACACCATTCTTCTTATTCATTTTATTCAGAATAATACCATTCACAATCCAGATAATTTTTATTTGATTAGGGAGATCAAGCAATGATTTTCCCTTATTAATTTCTCAATATCTCATATTTTGCATGAAGGTAATTCATGCACTAATTGGTTATCTAAATTTGGTTTCAATTTAATGGAAATTTCTGAATTTTCTTATCTAAGTTTCCCTACATATTAATTGGTCTTTCCAATTTAGATAGGTTTGGTTTACCTTATATTAGGAAGCTTTGATCTCTTTAACTTTTCATTCTATATGCACTTTTCTATTCTCTATTTTTGGTTTTTGCTCATGTTTTTCTACTTTATGTGGGGTTTTATCTATTGGTTGTCCTCGTATATGGGTGGTCCCTATTTTGCGGCTCCTTGTAATTTTTATTGTTGGTGGTTATTGTGGTTGGTTCGCTTTCTTTAGGAGAGAATTTTAACACTCGTTAGGGTTTTATCCCTATTATTTCGTTGTTATTTATTTTACTGGTGGATGGACTTCAATAAGTGCCTCATGGATTTCATCAATTATAAGCTGATGCTTTGGGGTTTTGTCATGTTTTGGTTTTATTATTTTTATGTTTTTAGTTTCCTTCATCAGTTGGGTGTCTTGTGTATCCATTCTAATGGTGTTTGATTTTGTTGGTTTTAGAGCTTTCTGTTGGTTGCTTATGGGTGTCCTATTAATTGGTTTAATTTCTATCATATGGTGTTTTTGTTGTTGGATTGGGGTTTGCATATTAGTATTGAGTATGGTGGTGTTGGTTCTATGTTCAACTGGGCTACAAATTTTACTTTGTCTAAAGCTTGTTGTTCCTTTGTTGATAAGTATTTGATTATTGTTATTGGTGAGGTATTGATGGAGGAGTATTTTGGGCTCTAGAATTTTTCCTATTTGCTGGGGTTGTTTACTCTTTTATTGTGGCTCCTTGGGAGGTTACATCATTTTTGTAAATAGTTCACTATGTTAGGTTTTGGGATTTATTTTTAAGGGTTGTTTAGCCCCTTAATATATGTGGATAACTCTTTTATTCCCTTGGAAGCAGATTTTTGGTTCCTAAAGTGCTATTTGGTTTTACTAGTTAGCATTATTTGCATTAGATCCTAATGGGCTACACTTCATTTATTATGTTATCTATCCTATGATTTATTCCTTTTGCTACAGGAAATGTCTGCTTTCTTTGGAGATTATTGATTGTTGTTTAGTATTATTTAGGGTTATCAGGTGGTGTGTGGAGCCTGTTCATTTTTATTTACTATTATTTTGTGTGATCCCTTTTGGTTTTGGGTTTTTGAGGAGCAGATTGGTTCTATCTTAAGGTGGTTTATTTGGTTTTTTTATCTGGTTGTCTCGGAGTTATTCTATTTATTAGATCCTGGTTTCTCTTTTTTATTTTGGGCATCTCTCTTATGTGTGGACTCTCTGTGTGGTATGGGGATTGACTCTTGTACATGTTTTTGCATTAGATGGCCTTTCTCTATTGTATATGTTGGGTCAGGGTTATCATCTAGTGGAATGCCATTTTAGTTCCATTTTTGTTTGCTGCTTTGACCCATACATTACTAGTAGTTTATTTTATGTTCTTATTATGTGGGCTAATATGGTCTACTCTATGGTTTGTAAATTGAGGTATAAGTTGATTCTTTTTGTTTATAATGATATAAAATCAAGTTTATTTTTTAGATTCTTCAGTTAGCAGGTGGCATATGTAATAAGAGTACTATGTAGTACATTCATCAAGGTCAATTTCTACCTTTTGAGTGAGGATTGTGTTATTTATTGCTATATATTATAACCTTTTTGTCAGGTCTTCTAGCTGGAGCAGAAAAAAAATCTTTCATGAGCTTGTGGGGACCTTTTTTGGTTGGTGGCTCCTTGCCCCCTTTTTTATTTTATTGTTTTTCTTGTTGTAAGTAGCAAGGAATAATGGATACTTAGAAACTTTCTTCTTATTTTTGTGTTCAGCTCTTTGAGCATTAATGGGATATTGTACACTTTAAGGACCTATAACAAAATTTTAATATTTGATGTATAAGCCTTCTCATAAGTCACCTCTCCCAAGCCACACCCCCCCCCCCCCCCCCCCCCCCCCCCCCCCCCCCCCCCCCCCCCCCCCCCCCCCCC
>NW_021318785.1:1615796-1635611 GCF_001605985.2 Dendrobium catenatum
AAGAAGATATATATATATATATATATATATATATTGAGTTGTAAATTTTATAAAGAGTTATAAAATTATTTAAAGATGATTACTTACATACAATTCTAGATTCCAAAATG
This sequence comes from Dendrobium catenatum, assembly GCF_001605985.2. Lineage (NCBI taxonomy): Eukaryota > Viridiplantae > Streptophyta > Magnoliopsida > Asparagales > Orchidaceae > Dendrobium > Dendrobium catenatum. The sequence continues at coordinate 1,615,907 of NW_021318785.1, forward strand.
TAATGCTCTCTCTTCCTTTGAGGGGCATTCTCTTTTTAGATTTCTATAGAAGATCCAAGAACCAAAAGACTATAAGACTAAAATAAGCAATCATATTTAAATCTATATTATTAGAAGTATAAAATCTGGTCTATTTTGGGGGATCCTAGCCACCGTACTTTTTTGCACACCATGGGATATACTTTATATTATAAATAAAGGAATAAAAGTTTACTTGTATACACTAGTTGTATATATGATTCATACATCATGCATTATATTCATATGGGTGATACATTGAATTAGAGGTAAGATTATTTCTTAGGTTTCTTTTGATGTATGTTATGGACTTTGTAAGAACATGTATACTAGATTTAGGATGATACAGTAGTGGTACATTATACACGAACGCCTTTACTCAAACATGTATAAATAATTATATTTTATTTTTTTCAATATGCATTAGCCTAGCAGACAAGCCAATGGTAGGCAAGCAATAACCCAATATTCCCAGGTATGAGTATACTATTTATGTTGTTATAGGGCCATTATGCTATTAGTTTTCTTAAAAAATCAAACATATGGATTATAATAAAAGTAATGTCTAAAGTGTATTAAGTGCATCTTAGAGAAGCTTTAAGTTAAGTGAAGTGTCAATTTAAATGCATTATCTAGGCATTTGCATTTTGGTAAGGTCTGGATTAAAAATAGGAATCTAAATCCTAAATAAGAAAATGACTAACTACCTATCTTACATACATTAGACTCAACATAAATTTTGAATTATATGCTTTAAGTGGTTAGTTGGCAGTCCACTCCAAATAGACATAAGTCTAGATTGCATAAGCACCCTCAATATCTTCCCCCTCAGAAGGGATATCCAAATCCTAAATAAATTTTAAATCTAAAACTTAAATCCATCTTTAAGACTTTTTGAACTAAAAATTTTATTTAAATATTTATACATTTGAAAAGTCTAATCCTCACTTTAATCAAGAGTTTTGAAAGATTGTATTGAAATGTAATTAACTATATAGGCTTGTCTCTATAGACAGTCTAGAACTAAATTAAAAACAAAATCCTTACTTTAGTTCTCTAAATTAGGGAAAAATTCTTGTGAATGCATACATAGCTTTATATATTGGTTAATTTCATATTTGAAATGGTAGATGTTAAGTTAAAATTTTGTGCTGTTTTATTGTATTAAATTCAAGTACATATGTGTGTTTTAGTTCATATTATGTGGGAATGTCTCAAGAAATGGAGCAAAATTTTCAAAGTTTAGAACCAACACGATAGCGCCACAACTATCAATCATGAAACTTCATCAAAACCTTGGAGCTAGCTTTAACCATTATAGGGCTAGTTTTGACAAAATTTCACAGAAGATAGTGCCCCAATTGATCAAAGGATAGTGTCATAACACTGTAGTACTAAAAATCAAGATTGTAGCACCAAAGTCTTGGGAAAAATTATATATAATTTCATGTTAGAATGCCAACATCAAATGTGTATTAGTGTTGATGACATAAGTGAATGCCATAACACTCATCTTTTGAAACACCATAGTAGAATAATTATAGAAAAGAAGCTCCACACTGACTCAACCAAAAGTCACACTAATTCAGTCAATAATCTCACTAGGTCAGGCCAAAGCTGCAACAGAGCAACTCATGCAGCGCTGAGGTACTAGGTTATATTCAAATGTTGTAATGCTTGAAATTTCAATGGAAATGTTAAGCCTCGTTTAACTATATATATGCACACCAAGAGGGGGGGGATTGGTTGTTTAAAAAATTATTTAACATAAAATAATTCTTTTTGCAATTTTTTAATAACTAAAAATAAACAATGTTATCACCCAATGGAAAAGCAAATTAATGAAATAAAAATTATAAAAATTGTGATTAAAAGTTACTCAAATCAATATAATATCATACACAAATTTTTCCAACATACAATTTAAAAAAAAAATAAATTACAAAAGAGTAAAATGTAGAAAATAAAAATCAAAATAAACACACAAGAAGCCCTTATTAGTGGTTTAATCAAATAATGATCGTCATCCTCTCCCTAGAGTCCTTCTCTCTGGATATTGCACTAAACCTTTAGTGTCTCTCTTATAGCCCCAATAGCAAGGTAGAGAAGCCCTTATTATGTTGAATTATGTCAAATTGATCACCAAACTATTCCATATATATCTCATCCTGTTGCTACTACTAAATATGGCTATCCTGCCAAGCCTCTAATTGATCAAAGAATTCTAGCTTGCAGCACCTCATAAGACTAAGGATGGTGTTTTGGTGATGGTGTTGGTGTTGGTGCTTGTACAAATGTTTGGGTTCCACCTTGTTCTTTAATGAATGATTTGCATGCATGTTATGATGTGATACAAATGATTTTGACCTCCACACTAGATGTGTTCAACGGTGTATTTTTCACATATGAGTTATATGACCTAGCATGCCACAAGAATAGTAGCTAACAATTAGGAATGGATTTACTAATATATATGGGGTGTTATGCCTCTTTTCTAGGGGTATGAGATAATGTATATTGTATTTTGGGGTTAGTATATTGTGATAGTGTAGGTGGTGGTATATTGTTCTGAAGTGCAGGAATTTTTGTTCTCAAGCACTGATTGGCACTTTCAAAAATTTTAACTTCAAGTTTTAATGCATGCTTATTATGATCTAATTTTGATACAAGTGCTTCTAATTATTTGTATAAAATCTTCTAACTCAAGATGCTTAAATTTCAATGATTCTTTCTCTTTGGTTAACTCAATATGTTTCTTATTTAGATCATCAAAATAATCAAGGAAGCAAGATCTTTATTTAAACTAGAATGATCAACCCTAAGAATGTCATGCACTTTTTTAAACTCAAAAATTTTAACATTTAAACTTGCATGCATTTTCTTTAGCTTTCTATATGCATCATGAATTTTTTTCAAAAACTTTAGATAATTCATCATATTAAAGCTCATGTACCACATCTTGATCAGAATGATCAATAGTACATTTTCCATAAGGCATGGATTTGTTGCCTCCTCCATACTTCTGGTTTTGAAGAGTCTGAAGTAGGTCTATCCAAAATACCTTTTGCCACCTTTATTTCCCATTTTTTATCTTAAGCTTCTCCTCCCCTTTTTCTTGATTAGGTGAGCTTTTAATTTGGGGCAATTTAACTTTAGGTTACCTAGTTTCCTATATTCATAACATATAATGTTAGAGGAAACCTTTGTATTTTTATTATTTTTACTTTTATTCCAATGTTGATGCCATCTTTTTCTTTCTATTCAAAAAACTTTGAATTATTGGGTCATCAATTTTATTTCATCATTCTCCTCGTCTACAGAGCTATCACTTTCAGAGTCATTGGCTCTTAATGCCATAATTTTCTCCTTCTTTGTTTTCACTAGCATCTAAAAGTCTTTGACTCACACTTTTATCATATGCAATGAGTGAGCCAAGTAGGTTATTAATAGAATAGACATTTAAATCTTTAAACTAGTATATTACAGTAACTTTTACATCATAGTTGCTAGGTAGACAAAAGCATAATCTTGTTAGCTTTAACAGAGTTTAAAAGTTCTCTATATATAGCATGCAAGGATGTCACTATTTAAGTAAACCTAGTGTACATGTCCGAGATGGCTTCATTAGGTTTCATGCAAAAATGTTTGTAATCATGAAATAAGATGTTTAACCTAGATTGTTTGACTTGACTAGTACCTTTGTATGTAATGCATTATATATCCCAAATATCCTTTACAGTGGTATAGGTAAAAACTCTCATGTAATCTTTAGATTTCAAAGCACATAAAAATCAGTATAAATATTTAGCATTTCATTGAACTAAGTCCCTAACCTTATTACTCAATTTGGTGAAAGGTGTCTTTACTTTAACTCCATTAAAGAATCTAAATGGTGCAGAGTACCCTTTATAAATCATATGTCATATGATAAAATATATAGACTATAAGAAAGTAGACATGTGAATTTTCTAAAAATCAAAAGAAATATTGTCAAATAAAGGTGGATAAATTATAGAATAACACTTTGCGGTATTTATATTATCAAAATATGCCAAGGATTATTTTTCTCAAGGTTTTCTAAAATTCTACTTGTGAGACCCTCTTTAATACCAATTGAAAGTTCAATGGAGGATGTTAAGCCTCGTTGAATAATAACTATGCACACAAAGAGGAGGGGGTGAATTGGTTATTTAAAATTTCTCTAACATAAAATAATTCTTTTTGAGATTCTTTAATAACATAAAACAAACAATGTTTTCACCTAATACAAAAGCAAATAAATGAAATAAAAATTACAATAATGGTAATGAAAATTTACTCAAATTAGTATAACATCAAATAGAAATTTTTTCAACTTGTAATTTTTAGAAAAATAAATCACAATAAAAGTAAAATGCAAAAAATAAAAATCAAAATAACACAAAAATTTTATCCTCATTTGGTCAAACAATGACCTATGTCCACTCTTCGGAGTCCTCTATGGGTATTGCACTAATCATCTAGTGTCTCTCTGTTAGCCCCCACAATAAGGTGGAGAAGCCCTTATAAAATCTCTTTCACCAAGCTGGTGTGGAAGAGTACCTGAATCCTTTTCACCCACCTACTGAAGGCAGAGAACCTGAATCCTTTTTAACCCTCCTTGCAAAGGCAATGAACCTTGAAGATCATTGGCCTTGACATTCTTCTTCTATGAGACACCACATAAAATAAATAAAACTCTCAGAGGAACTAAGGTAGAAGCTTGCTGGAGTAACCATGTGAAATCCACTCACACTACTTCCCAAAAGTCTATCATGAGAGCTTAAATATAATGGGGTCTAAAAACTTTAAATTTTTAATTAAGCAATAATTATTCATATAGTATGATCGACGATCATACAAAAATTTCAAAAATAAAATCATGTATTGTACGATGGAACACTCTCGGGAAAAACTATTAAAAATCTATATACTTGATCATACATTATAATTTAAAAATGATAATGTACAATCAGTTCATTTATTATGTGATCATAAAGGATGATTGCTAGGATGATCGACAATCATCTCTATGTATCATATAAATGATTGACATCATACGGTATTATTAGAGCAAAAATCAAGAATTTGTCTAAGAAGGTTGTCGGGATGAATATTCTTCGTACAGTATGATCTAAAGATTATACAATATGGTTGCCTATATTAATTAACCCTTGATTTGATTGATAAATCACTAGTTTTGATTAAGTTTTAAATATCATATTGTATAAATGTAATTATATAGTATGATTAATTCAAAAATTAAAATTTTAAGAACTTAATTGTGATTGGTAGCTAGAGTTTCTATTTTGAATAGATCATACAGTCTGACTGGTTCATATAAATTGTTCAAAAAAATCTTTAAAATATTACCCATTTTATGTATTTTCAAAAGCATAAGATAGTATAGTACGATTTTTTATGATTAGTTCAAAAATGTAAAAATTATTCTCTTACTCCCTTGTGTGTGTGCATGGTCATCAGAAGCATACACCTTTTATAGGACTATGACTAAAGAAATATAAGAATAAAAGATTTAAAGATTAGATATTATTTGTCATCTTATTCTACCCAAACTTGAGCCCTGAATCCTCTTACATGGTGTATGATATACCTAAAATACTAGCACACACAAAAATATATAATAGTAGAACAAATACAGATTTAATCAATAATGATTGTTATCATCAAAACCATAAACTCTGGATCCCAGATTCCAACACTACTACTTTATCAAGTGTTGTGGTGCCTCAGCCTATTTCTATATAAATTTTAAATAGTTTTTCTATATTTTTTGAGGTAGCTTCTTATTTAAGTATAGAGGAGAGTCTAAAAGAGACCAAGGAATAGTGAGATACATCATTTAGAGTGGTCGGTCAACATTATAATGAGTAAAATTATTAATTAGAGAGGAAAGGAGTGTATAGAGAAAAATTGTAAGAGGAACTTCACTCTAGGAAGGGTCCATCAAAATGAATTTATTTGAGGCTCTTAATTTTCAGTGATATATTCTTCATCTTCTATAATTTTAATTTCTTTCATGTGTAAGTAATAAAATTTGTCATGTTTAATTTATATTCCATGGCCGAATAAACTCATTATTATTTTTACTAATAAAGTGAAAAACTTTGTAATTCCTAATATAGGCTCTTTTATTTTAAAGTCTGGATGGTTATTTTAAATATCTCCCACTCTTCATTTAATTTATTTAGTGGCTATGTATAAAATTAACATCTAGTATAATATAGTACCTTGAAAGAGGAATGTTGGAAAAATTAGGAGAATTAAGATGGAATGCTTGCATGCCTAGACATAGGATTTTCACTATTCCACAGCTTATAGAGATTTAATAATTATAGGAAGGCCACAAACCTTTCAAGCTCGACATATATATAAGGATGCATAAGCGCTAATTCACAACTAATGTGGAGGAGTTTGCTTAGGATAAACTTAGGGTATTCACTATTATTAGTCCAAAATACTTTAATTATTGGTATCTTCATTATTTTATGCATTCTCATTAGAGATATAGATTAACAATGATTTTATTTCATAGGATAAACACATAGCTTGAGTAAATAGTTTTAGAAATATTTATGTGTATCATATATTTTTCTTATGGGATTGTCCTCTATCATGCACTTTATTACTTGATTGGCACATGCACTTATATTTTTATTGGGGTTATATCCAAGAAAAAATAAACTAAATAGCTGACTCCCAGCAAGTTTTTGGCACCATTGCTAAAGAATTTATTTATGTTGTTGCAATTATTCTTTATTATTAAAAAACTTGCATATTTAATTCTACATGTATAGTATTTAGTTATTATCATTTATGAGCTATAAAATTATGATTTATTTGTAAAAATTTAGTCTTTATTTGTTTTTTACAATTTAAGTCCTTTTTGTTGTTGTAAGCATTGTAGATATAGTGAGAAGCCTTTATTATTTTCCTTAGAAATAAAGGACTCTTATAAAAATAAAAAAAAAACTTTAACACTAGGAATGAGTGAACCAAATCTAGATTAGGACCATCCTAGACTTCTTATGGAGTATGTCAATCCCTTAATAGATGGAATTCATCAAAGTATCAACCAACCTACAGTCCAATCCAATAATCTTTAGGTAAAACCAATCGTTATCCAAATGGTTCAAAATTCATAATTTGGGAGAACTTCTATTAAGGATCCCAAACTATAGTTAGATAGCTTATTAGAAATATGTGCAATATTTAAGTATAATGGAGCAAGTAAGGATGCAAGTAGACTTCATCTATTTTCATTTTCTATATGAGACAAAGCTAAATTATGGTTGGATTCCTTGTTCCCATGCTCCATAACTACTTGGAATGAGTTGGTACATAAGTTCCTAGCAAACTATTTCCTACCATATGAACCTTTTAAGCTTAGGAACGATATAACTCCTTTCCCAATTTGATGAAGAGTCAATTTATGAGAGCTGGGAGAGGAGATGCTTAGAAATTGTCATCATCATGCTTTACATGATTGGTTGTGATTCAAATTTTTTATAATTGGCTTATAGGATCCATTAGGTCTATAATAGATGTTTTTCAATGTAAAAACACTTTGATGTGGCTTATGCCTTGATAGAGGAGATGGTGATAAAAAACTTCTTGCAGCCTTTTGATAGGTTGAATTCTAAGAGAGTAGCCAATGTGTATAAGTTAGAGGCTTATGAATTTTGACTGCTTAAGTTGCTACTATGAATAAAAATTTAAACAATCTGGAAGTTAGTAAAAGATTAGGATCCCTTATACTTTTGGAGGAAAATAATTTGAATGTTGTTAATGAGTCGAGTGCTCAAAGTGTTGAGAATGTAAAGGTTAATAGAAGAAAAAATAATCCTTATTCTAATACTTATAATCCAAGTTAGAGGAACCACCTAAATCTTACTTGGAGTAATAATAATGGTGCAAATCGATGGAATGCAAGTCAATCAAATCCTAGAGGAAATTGGAGTAATTCTTAACAACCTTTCGTGAACCTCATACCTTCTTATCCTATAGAATTTAACCAAAATAATCAATTTAGAGAAAGGAAGACACCTTTGGAAGATTTAGTGATTCATATGAGAACCCAATTACAGTCAACCTGATTCAATTAGAAATTTGAAATTTTAATTAGGACAACCCACTACATTCTTTTAGTAGTAGGCCCTATGGAACCTTACCTAGTATAAAAAAAAAATTAATCCAAGGAAAAAAGGGAAAGATTAAAGTTTGGAGCATTTAAGGATTTGTAATGAAACATTAAAATCTAAATGAAAATCTAGGCAAGTCTGGTTGAAAATTATAAACTTATCATTGCTTGGGAGACATCCTAATTCTATTGATGATTAAATCTTAGCTTTGTTATTGATGCGTGATATATGTGTTTATTCTTTTGGTTTAATAATTATGAAAAATATCATGTGTGTATTATCTATAAGTTTATTGACCATGGTTGTGACTAAAATAATTATATCATAATTTTTTGAGTATTTATATAATTTGAAAATTTTGACTAGTGCCACAACATTGGGTCTTAGAGCACCTTAGCATTTTCTAACTAAAATTTGCTTCATCTAAATTTGGCATCGCTGTGCTAAATTCTTAGAAAAATTTATTGTAAGACAATGTTGCATTGTTGTATATTTAAGCATCATAGTGCTACTTTTTCTTATAAAGCGCTTTAGCGCTAATCCATGTAGCAACATAGTGCCAAATCATTTATTTCTATACTACTGAGACATTATATTCAGTTCTGCTATTCATGTTCACCTTTTTCATTATGATTCATTATTAAGGACTATAGCACTGCCTTTAGCATCGCATCACTAATTCAAACCATAACTAGGTAGCTGCAGCACCGCATCACAATTCCATTTCAAATATTGTAGTGCTTATATTTGTCAAATACCATGGCTATATCATAGAAAAGAACTAGCATTTAGAGTTCCAACGCTATCACCACATATATTTTCATGTGCAGCACCACTATCTATTTGATAATTTATTATTTAGTCCTCTTTAGCACTACAACTTCACTCATCACAATGCCACAGTGCTAGTCGAGTTTTATAAATATGAAGGGTTGGTTTTCATTATTTTCGCAAAGCTTTGAGTTTCTCTTCTCCCTTGTTATTATGATTCCCTTTTTTTTTTTGTGCTCCTACTCAAATATTTTAATGACCCCAAAAATATAAGCTAGTAAAAAGAGTGTTTCTTCTTCCTCCGATAGAAGAGATTTATATCTCTAGAAGATAAAGAGAGGTATGCACAACTATTTATTAGAAAATAATTGATTCTTGAGAGGGGTTCTTAAATCCTGGAGGGGAGGCTATGTCCATCATTGTGAGAAGGGGGTTGGAAACTTTGTGTGAGGAACTTACTGCTTGTGTAATAAATATTATGAGAATGATCTTTACAAACACTAAGGAATACAAGAACCAGTGTATTAATTTGAAAGATATTGGACTCTATAGATTTCTTGAAGGATCCTCTTCAAGCTCTCATAAGACTCTAGGCGCTAGTTTCTATTGGATTACAAGATAGCTTGAGATTATCCTCTCTCTCTCTCTCTCTCTCTCTCTCTCTCTCTCTCTCTCTCTCTCTCTCTCTCTCTCTCTCTCTCTTGATGGTTTGAAGGTTTCTTAAACTATGGAAGGGAAATAAGAGCTATGAGAGAGCTAGGGGTTTACTAGAAGACTAGGGGAACAAATTAACCAACCATTTTCTCAAGGTAATAAGGGGTATTTTTAGGAGAGATAAAATGTTATGCATGGCTTAGAACTTTCCATCTTAGCTAAGGACAATAACTATTTCAGTAAGGGACTGACCAATAGGATCTAAGGGAATGTTCAGAGAGTTTGAAATAACATGGTTGGTTGTTGACAGTATTATGGTTGAACCAATCGTTAGACTGAGGTTATATTAGTAGATTTTGCCACATTAGAAGTTAAGTTGGCATGAGCTTGACATGAGATGTTGGGGGAATGTTTTAGAACCTATTGAAACAATTGGTTGGGTCCAATTTGGGATGGATCCAGAATAGCCCAAAGATAGTAGGTTTTGAGTGGCTTGGTTTAACCCAAATGGTTGTTCAATGTTAAACCATGTGTTGGGCCTCATGATTCATATGTAAGTTTCAATACACACCTACTACATCCATTCAAGGAATACAATTTTATAACGGTTGGGTTTTGGCTCATAAAAACCACTTTTGTGCACTTGGTTCAACCCAAATGGTTAAACTAGGTGGGCCTATTGGCTAAACATTTTTCTAATGAATCATGAGGATCCAAGGAACTATCCCTAAGATTTTAGTTCAAAGGTGAGGTAAAAATCATAAATTTAAAATTTATAATGTGTATAGGGTATGTTTTGATCAACCATGGTTGACTTGGTCAACTGGTTTAACCAAGGGTCAATAGTGGGTCCAATTAATTCCAAATTCTATTTTGAACATATTAAAAGTGGTCCCATATGCAATAAGAAGTTCATTTAGTCCAAAATGCATATTTAAAGGCTAAAAGGGCCCATTGGTCAACCTAGGTTGACTTGTTTAACTAGGGTTGACCAATGGTTAGAACTTGGTTAAATGCATTCTAAATGATGTTCATAGTTTGTTGGAAGTAGTCCCAATATTTGGTGAGTTATCTATGAAAGTAATGTGGTTTAAAGTGGTAAAAGGGTTATTTGGTCAACCTAGGTTACCTTAGTTAAATAAGGTTGATAAAAGCTTGGGATTTAATTCAATGAACTCCAAATCATATTTTGGATATGATGGATAAAGTTGCATGGCTCGGTTTGACTTATCCATATTGAGGTTTAAAGAAGATTTAATTTTAATCATTTAAGGTTCTAGGGTTTAGTGGTCAACTATGATCAATCGTGGTCAACCAAGGTTTAATAATGGTTTAATGCTATGTTTGATGTTTATTTTTTCAGGAAAATTATGTTTAAAATATCATTTTAGACTAAAATGCTCTCTTTTTTAATTACAGAGTATTTATTCAAAGCCTTTTGTGAATAACATTAATTAAAAAAGGTTCAAGCTTTCACAAGGATAAATCCATAATTAAATCTTATTTCATCATGTGGAATTTTTTTTAATGTGAAGAGTGTAGTGAGGTGTCCACTGAGCTTACTTTATGCTTCCTTAATCAAATCTACATAGCATAACAACTACTATCTCTAAAGATAAACTATTTCTTGACTATCAATTTAAAAAGAGAAATGAATTTATTTTAATAATCAAACACATTATAAGGAATGTTAACTTCACCTCAAAAAATAAAAGGAATATTCACCTACTAATGGGGGTTCAACTATTTAGTTTTGGTTTTCTTAGATATAACCCCAATGAAAATGCAAGTGCATGTGCTGAACAAGTAATAAATTAAATGAGAGGGTATCAATCCCACAAGGAAATTTTGTTCTACACATAAATATTTCTAATACTATTTACTCAAGCTATGGCTTTTATCCTACAAAATAAAATTAGGGATAATCTTTATCTCTAGTTAGAAATGTAGGAAATAGTGAAGACATTAGTTATTAAATTGTTTTTGACTTATGAAAGTGAATATCCTAATATTTTCCTAAGCAGATTTCTCTACCTTAATTGTGAATCAAAACATATACATCCTTAGATCTATCTCAAGCTTGAAAGGATGAAAAAGAAAGATTTATGGCCTTCCTATAATTATTAAATCTCTATAGATCCTAGAATATTAAACATCCTTTATCTAGGGATGCAAGCATTCTATCTCATTTCTCCTAATTGTTAAAATATTCCTTTATCGAGGAAATATATTACACTAGATGTTAATTTTATATATGGCCACTACATAAATTAATGAAGAGCAAGAGATATTGAAAATGACCATTCACACATTAAAACACAAGAGTCTACATTATGATATATAATGTTTTTCGCACCATTAGTCCAAAATAATGAGTTTAGCCATCCATGGAATATAAATTGAAAAAAAAATAAATTTTATTACTTGCTCATGAAAGAAAGTATAAGTAGATAAGATGAAAAAAATATAATCTAGAATGAAGATTCCCAAACAAATCCTATGGATGGACCCTTCCCAAAGTGAATATCCCCTTACAACTTAGCTCTCTACACTCTTTTCCTCTCAAATTGATTATTTGCTCACTACAATATTAACCAATCACTCTAAATGATGTATCTTACTATTCTGTGGACTCTCTCAGACTCTCACATAAACTTCTCTTAAAATCTCAAACAATAAAAGATAGAAAATCTCTTTATAATAAATACAAAAATGGCTTTAGGCGGCGTCGTAGTCCTCTACAAGGTAGCACTGTAATGTTTTAATATGACATAGCTCCATGGCATTGCTTAAGTTTCTCCAATGAAGAGTTGAGCTAACCCGGCATGACTATTGACTAAACTGGTGTGACTTTTAGTTGAGTTGGCATGTTGCTTCTTTTCCTTAATGGTTCCACCGAGACACTACAAAATATGGGTTCTTTAATTCTTCCAATGTTCTCTCTCCAATGTTGAATTATTTATAATTTTTTCTAAGACTAGTTCTATCATTTTGATTTTTGGCACTGTATGGCACTGTGGCGTCATCCTTTAATCTGCTGGGATGCTAACTTTAGTGAAATTTTCTTGAGACTCTGGTTTTGTAATGTCCAAAGTTTGTGGTAGGGCATTGATGACATTTTAGTGCTAACTGTTGTGGCGATACAGTGCTGGTTCTAAACATTATAAATTTTGGTTTATTTCATGAGACATTCCTACTAAATATAAACTAAAACATACATTTTTATTATAATTTAACAAAATAATACAACATAATTTTCACATAACAAATTTCCTCTAGCTTAAGCTCTTTCTTGTCCTCATGAAATTATTTTTACACCTCAATTAGCTTCATTATTCCAAATAAAAATTTTGTAATTAAATATTATTTAAATTTTAAACAATACTCTACCATTTATATGTGAATTTCAATGATCAAAGTGGGGTAATTTTAATTTAAACAATCATGAACAAAGCATCTGAAGGAACCATGTTAATTAATATCTAACTTGAACTCCTCAACTACAGGTGTAAGTATAATTAGACTGCTAATTTAGATTTAATAGTTTTTTAATTTTGGAGTTGGCCATTGTAGTAATTTTTAAATTCAATTATAATATGCAATAGCTTACTTATACTCTCCTTTCAAAAATTAGGTATTAGAATATTTTAGGGATTCAACATCCTCAAATACTAATTTTTGATGTTATAGTAATCATTTTCCATTGGCTTTTTCTTTCTTTTCTTTTGATCTTTTGGAAATGCATTTATTTCTTTTTAATGCACAAAAGTACTAAAATAATGATTTTGAATATCTATTTAGCTTTATTTTCTTAAGTGATCCTGAATTGGATTTATGTACAGATAATATAAGTTCATGATGAATTTAATAAATTAATCAAAGTATTTTTTTTCTAAATTTAGCTATGTAATCTTTTAAATAACAATCACTTCTTATAATATGAGTTAGAAAAATTGTGTAGAGATTTTATATGGAATAAAATGGATAACAGCCATGGGTTACATTATGTTACATGGGAACTGCTATGCACACCAAAGAGTTATGGAGGCTTGGATCTTCAATCTCTGATTTCCAGAATTGGTTCCCTAAGAGCAAAGTTTGCTTGGAACTTCATTAAGAAACCAAATACTCTTTTAAATAGAAACTTGCTGGCCAAATATGGTAATTCTTAGTGGAGTAAAGAAGATTTCAAAGGTGGATCAAATTCTTGGAAATTAATCATAAGTGGATGGAAATGTCTCAAGAAATTTGTAAGATGGAAAATACGTAATGGTTCCAGCATAAGAAGGCTTCAAGATACTTGGATTCTTGATAAAAATCTACTAAAATGGCCTACCTTTGTAGGATGCATTGACTAAGATAATAATTCTCTGGATAATTTCATCAAAGATGGGAATTGAGATTTAGTAAAATTGAGATGTTTCTTTGGAGTTGATCTTCTAAATATAATTATGGATGTGCATATCTTTCACGATGCTCCTCAAGATCAGATGGGATTAAAGCTACTTCATTCCGGTAAAACATTATCTGCTTTGTTAAATGAAGATAAGCTGAGAAATTCTGCAGCTGTTATAAACTTCTCCTGGATCCATAAACTGAAAATAAATGCTCAGGTTGATTTATTTTTATGGAGATTATTTAATGATGCCATCCCGACGGAAGCTTTTCTTTTTAAAAGAAAACTCACTACTAACAGCCTTTGTCCTATGGGGTGTGGAATGACTGAAGACCTTGATCATGTTACTTCTAATTGTTCTAAACTCCTAGAGGTTTGCAAGGTTATAAAAGATTGGGGATTCAATTGTCCTCAATTCTGCAATTGGAATGAATTCAACATTGGTCTAAGGAGGATAATAAAGGAGGATTTAATGGCTGCAAAGCTTTATATAATCATTGTGTGGATGGTTTGGAATAACATATGCAAATTTAAGCATGGAAAAACAGGAAACAACAAGGTATTTATATCTTCCTCAGCCCTTAGCTTTCTTATTTCTGCAAAATAGAATTTTTTCCATTCAGATCACTGGGATGCTTATCAGTCCAATGGACTGCTCCTTAATTATTGGCATCCCCCTCCACCTAGATGGCTGAAAATTAATCTAGATGCCGCTCTTAAAGAAAATTACATGGCTGGAATCGATGGTGTTGTTAGAGATGACAAAGGAAGATTGATTTATGCTTTTGGAAGGAAAAAATAACATTGGGATAGTGCACAATTAGAGCTTTTGGCTTTCAAAGTTTTAGATGAAATATGTCATGAATGGAACAAAGAAGTTAAAGGGATAGTATTGGAAGGTGATAACAATAATGTTTTCCATTATCTTCATAATATGTACAGCAAATTGAGGATCACTAGAGAGAACTTGGATAAAGAAGAGCTCTAATTCCTCAATAAGTTCAATTACTTTATTTTTAATAGTGTGGCACGTAAATGTAATAAGTTAGCTGATTACTGTGCTAACTTAGCTTTATCTTTTGATTTTGATTGGGATATGTTCATTGAGAATAACCTTCCTTCTTCATTTGTTACTTTAGCAAAGGAAGATAGTGAAAGATGGTTGATTCCTCATTAGCTTGTATCTAGGCTGTTTTTGGTCCCTTTTTAAATATTATGCTGTTGAGTCTACTAAATAGGTTGTTAAACCTAAGTTAATGTCCCAAAGCTACCAAGAGGGGGGGTGAATTGGTATTTAAAAAAAAAATCCCTCTTTTGATAATTTTAACGGAAATTAAATTTTAATGAATTTTTTTTTATATAAAAATTTTTTCAACCACAATTTTTAAAACACAATACAGAAAATAAAAAGCAGTAAAATAAAAAGCAGTACAATAAAAAGACACACGATTTATAGTGGTTCGGTCTAAACCAGACCTACATCCACTCCCCAGAGGCACCCTCTGAGTATTGCACTAATACCAATAGTGTCTCTCCTTTTGCACCCACAGCAAGGCGGAGATGCCTTTACAACCACTCTTTTCACCACTACCCGGTGCGGCAGAGAACCGTCATCCTTTTACACTTTCCCTAGTGTTGGCAGAAGACCGTCGTCCTTTTACACTCTCCTAGTGTGGGCAGAGAACCCTTCGTCCGTCCACACTCTCCTAGTGTGGGCAGAGAACCCTTCGTCCTTTCACACTCTCCTAGTGTCGGCAGAGAACCGAATCTCCTTAACAGATCTCTTCCCAAGAAATCTAGAAGGAAGAAAGAAAAAGAGTGAAGTAATCTCAAATCACAAGTAGGAAATCTTACCTTTGAACACCATGCAAAGCCTTCACGCTCCAATGGTAGAAATCCTTCTTTGAATGCTCTCTCTCACTCTCTCCTTTACTCTTCTTCCAATAGGCACGAAAATCAATGAGCAAAAAGATTAGGTGGCAGTCTAATTTGAACTATATATACAAAAGACAAGAAAAACTGCCCAAAAACTGTAAGTTTTCAATTCTGTACGAAGTGGATCGTCCCGTACGATCGTGGATCGTCCTGGACGATTTTACTTAAAGTGTCGGAAATGATCCTAATGTATATTGGTATGAACTATGTTCATACACACTCATCATCCCGTACGAACTAGGTTCGTCCGGTACGAAATGGTTATTACATAGGCCAGTTCCCAAAATTTTACAGGACGTAACCAACTGTCGTAAGTTGGTTCAGTTCGTCCTAGGACGAACAGGTTTCGTCCTGGGATGATTTTAAACTGAGAGTTTCATCCAGGGATGAAAATTTATTTTGTCCTGTACGATCTCATACAGAGAGTTTTGTCCAAGGATGAAAATTAATTTCGTCCTGTACGATCTCATACAGAGAGTTTCGTTCCTGTATGAACCATATTTTTCTTCTGGATGAACAGTGCAAGGTGAGATTCCCGAGACGTTCGTCCCGGGACGAATATTAAATTCGTCCTAGACAATTAGGACTTAGAAAATTTTATACCCACCTGTTCGATCCGTTGCTCTTCCGAGGGGTTAATTGACATGATCATCTCGTACGAACTAGGTTCATCCCGTACGATCAGTTCACAAAAATTGTCCCCTAAGAGTGTGTGTTGTGATTTTTCACTCAATTACAATCACTCCTTCTCATTTAAAAACTTATAATTTACAAATGAATAATTTGAAGTCTTCATCGCTTGGAGTTGATTTTTCTGAAATGTTAGTACACACTAGAGCAAAAACAAATCTTCCAAAAAATGTTAGGAGATATATAAAACAATAATATTTGAAATCGTCAAAACAATACAAGTTGCGATAATGTAAAACTTGCAAATAGCAACTCTCTCTACAATCTCCCCCCTTTTTTATGATGGCAAAATAATTATTATTTGTAGGATTTCAAATTCTAAGAATCTCTTAAACTCCCCCTAAATTGATGAACTCATGAAAATAAGGAGGTATTTGAATTACTTAAAAAAAAATTCAAAATTTTTATACAACACAAAAGACAAAACAAAAAAAATCAAACACACATACGAAAATCAAACACACATACAAAAGTAACAAATAATTTCTCCCCCTTTTTGACAACATCAAAAAGTGAGGAAGAAAAGAATGTTAGAAATGTGAGCAGAAGTATGAAATTCATTTGATATTTTAAACTTGAAAGTGATTGAAATAAGATATGCAAATAAAATCAAAATATTAGAAAAACATAAAATTTCTTATAATTTAAGAAGTAATATAACATAGAGAATAAAAAGAATTTATCAAAGGCATGTGTCAATTTAGACATGAAGATAAAGAAAATTATTGCACTAAGGATGAATAAAAAAATTTATATTTCAAATTTTAATATAAATTATAAATGAACATTAGATCAATTTGAATTAAGAGATTAAAAGAGTCTACAAAGAAGTAATTACCACATGTGGCGCTTTGCGCATCTTTTTCAATTTTTATGACACATTTTTATGCATCTTTTTACTTTGGGCTTATTTTGTGCCTCTTTTTCTCATTGCAAATTTTTGCACAATCCTTTTGATTTTTGTACATTTGTACAATTTTCAAATTTGAATTCTTTCCAAAATCAATAATCTAAAATTTCAAATTTTTCTAAGTGCATAAATACTAATTGAAAAGAGAAATACAAAATAAGAAAATATCTAAATTGCAATAATAATATTAAAGATAATGTAGTCTAAATAAGAGACATGGAATTGAAAATTCTAAAAATATCAAGTTATAAGCATCTCTTAAATTTAGAAAAATTATATTTTCTAATGAAATTAATTTAAATTTACAAATTAAATAAAGCACAATTAAGATTAAAAAAAATGAATATCATAAAGTCTAACACACATTTCTAAAACATTTAACAACAAAACATTGAAACATATATTGATATCGGATAAAGTTTTTACAATTTAAAGTTCAAGATATCAAAAGTAATACAACTAAAACAAAGAAAAAACAACAAACTAAAGGAAATCACTAACACATGAACTATAACGAAACACAGAACAAACGCTGAACAAATCATTCAGATGGACCCTGATCTGGAGGAGGAGGTGGTGTTGCACCAAAGAAGTTGAAGTAACTACTCATCGTAAACATGTTGGAATTAATGGCATTTATCTGATTACGCATAAATTCCATATCCTGATTGTACTGAATATGTTGCTGCTGCAAGTGAGTTTCAATTTGATCAAACCTTTGATCAAAATGAGTCTCTAAATTTTCAAATCTTTGAACCAAATCCTGATAATTTGGTTCAGCAGCATGTTAAGGTCCAGCTTCTTCTTCTATTTCACTCAGAACTACATAAGTTTTGCTGTGCTCGTCCTTATTGAATATAGCCCTAAAGGATGCATCGTTGTAGTAGAGTGGTTCTTCAAAGTCTAGTTCTGGATGAATTAAATCATACTTCTTTTCCAAAATATAAGCAATCAGATGTCCTAAGGCTATGTTCTTCTTCCTTTTATGATCAACATGACCAATTTCAGAGAGACCATAAATGTAGTCAATTAGGAGTTGGGCCTCATCTATAGGTTGTCTAGTCATAATCATATAGGTAACAGTAGAAAGAAGAGGAGTGATGTTGATTCTATCACCAGCTTTAGGTATAATGGAAGTTCTTAGTACGTGCTGGATGATACGGGCTTCATGTAATAAAGTTGATACTTTAGGCTGATGATGCTTAACTCTTATTCCTCTAATCACCCGATTAACTTCAGTCCAATCAAAATTTGTGGTGGTTAAGGTATGTGCTCTTATGCCTTCAGTCCTTAAGTTTAGGAAGATACCAAAATCATCCTTGGTGATTTCAACTTTCTTTTTGAAAATAAAAGAAGTGATGACAGAATGGTCGGAGTTGAATGACATGTTTGCTAAGAAATATTGAAAGGTTTCTCTATTGTAGAAATGTACTAGAGTGAGGATTAAACCAAATTGGGTAGAGGCAAACAAGTGCATTACCTTAAAGGTTAGTTGATTCTGTAGGAGAACTCTAGATGGGGTGATTTTTGCAGAGATAAACCTAGGAAAGGATTCTTCATTGGCTCTAGAAAGGAAGTTTTCGAATGAATTTCTTGGAGGACCCTTAGCCAAGGTATTTTGGCGCTTGCTAGAACTTGCCATTGAAGGATTTGAAGAGTGGAAAGGTTTGAAATAGATGTGTGAAAGTGACTATTCAGTTAAAACTACCGTTAATTTAAAGAAGAACGACTGTTCGTACCAGACAAAATTTTCATTCATCCCGTTCAAATTCGATTCGTCCCGTACAAAAATATTTCGTATGGATGAATGAATAAGTTTAAAAAATAACGGCTTTTCATAAACACACAATTTCTGAAGCATCCTTTCATACAGGCTTTGACCAAGACGATCGTATAGACGAATACGTGTTCGTACGGATGATCAGAAATTTAACTCGTTTTAATGGCAGTTGAAAATCGTCCCCCGCCATGAACCGACATGTGTTCGTCTGGACGAACTAAAGGTTCGTACGAATGAAGTTCATAATAAAAACTGTCATATCCGTTCAACTGCTGCATTCAATCATCCCATCATTTGAAAAATATTTCGTCCCGAATGATCGGGATGATCGTGCAGATGAACTACATTAAAAACTGCTCTTAAGACGGTTC
>NW_021318785.1:1641683-1658577 GCF_001605985.2 Dendrobium catenatum
AGTGGATCGTCCCGTACGATCGTGGATCATCCTGGACGATTTTACTTAAAGTGTCGGAAATGATCCTAATGTATATTTATATGAACTATGTTCGTACACGCTCATCATCCCGTACGAACTAGGTTCGTCCGGTACGAAACGGTTATTACATAGGTCGGTTCCCAAAATTTTATAGGACGTAACCAAATGACATAAGTCGGTTAAGTTCGTTCTGGGACGAACAGGTTTCATCCTGGGATGATTTTAAACAGAGAGTTTCATCCATAGATGAAAATTTATTTCGTCCTGTACGATCTCATACAGGGAGTTTTGTCCTGTACGATCTCAGACAAAGAGTTTTGTCCAGGGACGAAAATTAATTTCGTCCTGTATGATCTCATACAGAGAGTTTAGACTCGGTACAAACCATATTTTTTGTCTGGACGAACAGTGTAAGGTGATATTCCCGAGATGTTCATCCCGAGATGAATATTAAATTCGTCCTGGACGATTAGGACTTAGAAAATTTTCTACCCACCTGTTCGATCCATTGCTCTTCTGAGGGGTTAATTGACATGATTGTCCCGTACGAACTAGGTTCGTCCCGTACGATAAGTTCACAAAAATTGTCCCCTAAGAGGGTGTGTTGTGATTTTTCACTCAATTACAATCACTCCCTCTCATTTAAAAACTTATAATTTACAAATGAATAATTTGAAGTCTTCATCGCTTGGAGTTGATTTTTCTGAAATGTTAGTACACACTAGAGTAAAAACAAATCTTCCAAAAAGTGTTAGGAGATATACAAAATAATAATATTTGAAATCATCAAAACAATACAAGTTGCAATAATGTAAAACATGCAAAGAGCAACTCTCTCTACATATGCTACTTAGCATTTTTCTCAAAAAAAAAAAACAATCAATTCTCAGGTGTTATAGCATTAAGGATTAAAAATGAAGTGTTGATTTAGATAATTTTCCTTAGTTTCATCTGATTATTTATAAATTAAAATTTATTGCTCTTTGTTCATTCAATTTAGCACCTAAGGTTTTGTATTATTCTTAATTAAATAATTATTAATTGCTATTTTTATTTTGGTTAACTTAGCTATCACTTAAAATGGTAGAGGGTACAAAAAGCTGAAAGTCCATATAGGTTGTCAGACCTAACGCAATTATCCCAAGGCTAACCGAGAGGGGGGTGAATTGATAATTTAAAAAATTTCCTCTTAAACAAAAAATGTTTATAAAATTATTTGCACAATTCAAGTTTTAACAAAATAAAAAAAATTTAACATTAATATTAAAAATTACATAAAATAAAAATGTTAAAAAAAACACAGATTTATAGTGGTTCGGTCCAATAAGACCTACGTCCACTTCTTGAATACTCCCTCTTCATATATTGTACTATTACGAAAGTGACACTCTTTTTGCTCCCACAACAAGGCGGAGAAGCCTTTATAATTACCCTCTCTTCCACCATCAAATTCTCAATTTGTATGAAATCTCTCTCATACACTCTCACACTTTTGCTCTCTAGAAAATGAAGAAGGATTCATCCATTGTCAATTTTTAGGACCTTATACATGAAAGACACAAAAAACCATCCAAAAATTTTAAAATTTCAATTTTGACCACACACGATCTTACAATATGATCAATGATTGTACATAAGAATAGTTTAAATATTGCTCATACAATCCTATATGAAACATTTTTATATATGTACATTATACATTACGAACCATATATCATCCCAGACAAACAGTTTAAAAAATTTACATATTCGTATTGATGAAAATGTTTGCATTAATTTCATACTCTGGACATCCTCTATACAAAGATAAGATCATCCCAAATGAACAGTTCAAAAAATTTATATGTTCGTATGGACGAAAATGTTCCCATCAATTTCATACCTGTCTGTACAAACTCAAGATCGTCTCTGACAAATAGATCAAAAAATTTACCTGTTCATATGGATAAAAATATAAGCATTCAATTTTGTACTTTGGACATCATCTGTAATAAGGAAACTTCATACAGTATGAATAGTACTTAGAATATTTTTTCGTTCATGAATTGCTTATTTGCATATAGAGGTATGCCAAAGTCAAATTGTCTGGTATGATAAATGATCATATAGTATGATTAGTTTAAAAAATTACAAGTTTTTATACTCCCCTAGTGTGTGTGTGTGTGTGTGGTTACCCAATTATAATCACACTCTCTCAAACTCAAGAAAAGTAAAAATGTACAGACTTCAGTTACAATTAATCCTAGTTTAATCTATCTTGAAGTCTTCAACTATCTAAAGTATGATTTCCCTAAATATTAATACACACAAATAACAAAATCAATATATCCAATATATGTTAGGAGAAATAGTAATAAAACAATTATAATTGGAATCATCAAAAACATACATAATATGAATATAGTTATAAAAACTAAGTTACAACAATCTACCTTTTTTTAATGGAAAAATAATTGTTGTTCGAGTTAACTTTTCAAATAAAATTTTCTCCTTAGCTCCCCCTAAATAAATGACCCATCAAAAGACATTACGCGTTCTTTCAATTTTTGTACACATTGTGCATTTCTTTTGATTTACTTTTTGGGTCTTTCCAATATAAGTTATCTAAATTCAAATTTCACTAATAGCAAAAATAAGCCTATTATAAAAGAAATAAAAAATAATAAGACATCAATCTTACAATAAAGATATTTTAGTTATGTTTGACTAAAATCACATGAAATTGATCTCCTTATCTAAATCCAGTTATAATTTAATTTAAATTTTTGAAAATTAGATTTCATAAGGAAATTAATTTGTAAAGAAAAATAATTTATAACTCATTTTAGATCAATTTCAAAAGGTTTTTCATATTTAGGATACTAACATTTCAAGAACTAAGAAATAAAACATGGCATTATTAATTGATATCATCATAAGGATAATATACATTCATTTCAAGTGATATCAACTTGAATAATTCACAACATCATCACATAAAAACTTAACAACATATAGCAAACACTATAAATATGAAATAAAAATATCATAACATCACTCTTAAAAGCTCGGTAGAAAGAACAATAATGAAGTACATCTAGAATTCAGAGGGGCCATGATCTGGTGGAGGAGGCTGATTGAACACTAAAAAATAACTATTTATCATAGCTACATTTGTATTGATCATGTTAGACTAACCATCGATCCAACCTATGTCCTCCTAATATCTTGCATCCTATTGATTTAGGTGAGTCTCAATTTGATCAAAATGTTAATCAAAATGAGACTCTAAAAGATAAAACCACTTAGCCATTTCCTTAAAGTAATTTTGATCGGGTCTAGGTGCAGGTCCCCCTTCTCCCTCAATATCATCACTAGAACTCTGATCTCTCCCAAATAGTGATAAAAAAGAAGCATCAGTAAAGTAAATTAGTAGTTTAGCGGGAGGATCAGGATGAATGAGATTGTACTTCTTATGAAGGATATAGGAAACTAAATGTCCTAAAGCCAGATTCTTCTTCCTTTTATGGTGTGGAAGTCTAATTTCAAAAAGATTGTACTGGTAATCCATAATGATTTGAACTTCATCAAATGGATTTTCAATCATAAGAAGATATGTGACAGTGGATAAGAGTTTTACTTGATCATCAACCTCAGGATTATCAACATTCTTAAGACATGTAGATGATATGGGCATTTTGGTTCAAAGTGTAGACTTGAGCTAAATGATTAACTTGGGAAACATCTCTATGAACTTTATTAATTTTAGAACAATTGTAATCAGCTCTAGAGGTAAAAGTGTGGGCTCGAATCCCATGGGTTCTCAAATAAAGATAGTTCCCTAAATCTTCCATAGTTATTTCAACTTTCGCATATATGAACTTATCCTAGAGTGGTCCTCACTGACTCTCACGTCGGCTATGAAGTAATAAAAAGTTTTTTTGTGATAGGTAAAGATAAGAGTGAGAATGAAAGATACTTGAGTAGAGGCAAATAAAGGCATTACAGAGAAGTGAAGATCATCCTAGATTAGAAGTCTAGATGGGGTGATCTTAACAGCAATATACCTAAAATAGGCATCTTCATACTTCTTAGATAGGAAAATTGAATCCACAGCACTTAAAGAAGAAGAACCCTTAAATTCCCGTTGACGTTTGCTAAAATTGGTCATTTCCTATATAAGAGCTCTAGAGAGATTTTATAGGAATATGAAAGAGAATGAAAACAATTTCAAAACCCTTCTATATAAAGAAAAATGAACAAACATACCATACAAAACTTGTATCATACATACGATCATGAAATTATACGGGACTAAAAATTTTTTATGCGTGCGAACAGAAATGGTCAAAGATGAAACAGCTTTTCATAAAATGTCATTTTCGAGGCATCCTTTCATACAAGATTTTCGACTACTCGATCATACAAATGAACATCTGTTTGTTTGGGATGATCAAAATATTAAAGATTATTTTAAAGGTAGTTAGGTTCATCCTTTATAGAAACTCACATCTGGATAGTACATATAAATATGATTTTATAAGTATGATTAGCAATAAATAATTGAACCTAACTGGTAAAACCATCCCCCTAAGTATAGACAAATCCGTGCAAATCATACTAGATGATGACATCATCATACAATATGAAACTTATGAAAAATCTAAGTTTTGCGTGCTCAACTCCCAAAACTATCATGAATATGATACAAAATTCGTACGGGATGAAATAATTTTTGTGCATTACGAATAGCACACTTAGAAATTAATACATTAAAATTAGAAAAAGTTCTCAAAATCAATTATTTCAATCCATTGACATGCTTCCAGTTTTAACACACATAAAAATGAAAAGTGAAACAAAAATAAATACACACAAACAAACAAAATAAATAAATAAAAAATAAAGAAAGCAGACATAAACATAAAATATTTCAAGTCTACATAATATTTAATTTAAGCATTAAGACCAATCACACCTAACCTTGTTCTTAAGGTGCTAAAAGTGTCAAAGGCTAGTGATTTTGTAATAATATCTATAAGTTGATTTTCTGTACAAATGTGATTTAATTTAATTTCTCCCTTAGCTATATGATCTCTAAACATTATGTATATATACTTGGTTCTAGAGTGTTGAATATGATTCTTTGAAATACAAATGGTACTAATATTATAAAAAAAATTAGAATTATACCAATTGAAAATCCTAAATCAATCAATTATTTTTTTAACCAAAGAACTTGTGCCATACAACTACCTAAGGCAATGTATTATGCTTCAGCAGTAAATAGCGTTACTAAATTTTATTTCCTACTAGACCAAAAAACTAAAGAGTTACCTATAAATTGATAAGTTCCATATGTACTTTTCTAATCATCCTTTCAACCTATAAAATCTAAAACAGAATATCCAAATATTTTAAAAGAAGAGCTGTGCTTAGGATACCAAATCCCTAAGCTTTAAGTTTATAACTTAAAATTTCTTTTACTGCTGTCAAATGTGATTCTTTTGGATCAGATTGAAATCTAGCACACAAATAAATATTAAATATTATATATGATCTAATAGCAGTTAAATAAAATAATGATCCAATTATACCTCTAAATTTCTTTTGATCAACAAAATTTCCCTTTGGATCCTTATCCAACTGCATTGAGGAACTCATTGGTGTAGTTACTGATTTAGCAAAATTCATTTCATATTTTTTTAGGATGTTCTTAATATACTTTGACTTAATAAAAAAAGTTCTCTCCTCATTTTGCTAATTGCTAAAATAATAACTCAGATCATCCATTAAACTCATCTCAAATTCACTACTTAAAGTTTTTGAAAAATCATCACAAAGATTTTTATTTATAGATCCATAAATGATGTCATCAATATATATTTTAATTATGAGTATATCATCTCCAAATTTCTTCAAAAATAGAGTGGTGTCTACACTTCCTTCAATAAAAGATCTCTCTAATAGGAAAGTGCTTAAGCTCGTCCATATTTTAATTTAAATATGTGATTAGGGAATTTAAAATTTTCAAAACCTAAAGGTTTCTCAATAGAAACATCCTCTTATATCACCCTATTCAAAAATCCAATTTTGGCATCCATTTGAAATAATTTAAAACCTTTAAAATAGGCAAAGGCCAACAAAATTCTAATTGCTTCAAGTCTTGTTACAGGGGAAAAAGTCTCTTTAAAATCAATCACTTCTATTTGATTATACCCCTTAACTTTCAATCTAGCCTTATTTCTATTCACAACTCCTGAATCATTCATTTTATTTTTAAACACCCATTTAGTTCTGACAGCACTTTGATCCATAGGCCTTTTAGCTAATTCCTAAACATCATTTTTTATAATTTGATTCATTTCTTCTTGCATAACCAAAATTCAAAATTCATCTAAAAGTGCTTGATTTATATTTATGGGCTCAACCATTGAAATAAAAGTAGAATGATTCACCTTTTTGCTAAGTCCATACCTAGTCCTAACACCCTCCCCAGGATCACCTAAAATCAATTCATTAATGTGATTCTTAAAAAAATTCAATTCTCTAGGAAATAAGATTTCTATTTCCACATTCTCTTCCAAATCAATCTTTTTTATTATTTGGTAATTATTTTCAATATGAACCTCTTCCAACTTTGATTCTTCCAAAATGTCATACTCATCAAATATAGTTTGTGTGATCTCCTCAACTACTAAAGTAATTTTGTTAAAAACTCTATAAGATTTTCAAATATTATAGTAACCAAGAAAAATTCCTTCATCAGATTTTAGATCAAATTTTTCTAAAGGAGTTTTTTCATTATTATGAATGGACACCTTATATCCAAAAACATGCAAATGTGACAAATTTAATGTTCTACCCTTAAGAAGCTCATAGGGTGTCTTATTCAATTTTATTCTAATTTTCACCTATTCAAAACATAATAAGTTGTAATAACTACTTCGACCATAAAATATTTTGAAAGTGAGTATTCTGCCAACATGGCTCTAATGACTTCAATTAATATTTTATTCTTTCTCTTTACTACACCATTCTGCTAAGGGGTCCTAGGTGCTGAAAAATTGTGATCAATTCCTTTCTCTTTATAAAAATCTTCAATTTTTTCATTTTCAAATTCACCTTCATGATCACTTTGAATTGTTAAAATCTCACATCCTAGTTTTCTTTGAATTCAAGTGTAAAAATTTCTAAATTTTTCAAATAATTCATACTTATGAAGTAAAAAATTAACCCAAATGAATCTTAAAAAAACAACAACTATAAATTCATAAACCTTACCTCCTAGACTTACAGTGTTAACCAGTCCAAAAAGATCCATGTGAATTAATTTCAAAGGTTTACTAGTTATAAGATCCTTAATGGAATGAAAGGAGGACTTCACCTATTTTCCTAGTTGACATGCATCACACATGTGATCCTTAATAAAGTTTAGTTTTGGTTTCCTCTAATCAGTTCTTTTTGGGTAATTTTTCTAAGATTTTTCATACTAGTATGACAAAGCCTCCTATGTCATAAACATGATTCATTAGAAATTATTTTCAAACAAAAAGCATTATGAGATTTAATACAATTCAAATCTAACATATATACATATTATTTATCCTAGTTCCATGCAGCACATCATTTCCATTTTTGCTTAATATGTTGTAAGTGGAAAAATATTTAACACTATAACCCTTATCACACAGCTGACTAATACTCAACATATTATACTTTAAGCCTTCTACAAGCAAAATATTCTCAATATGCTAACCATTTTCTAAGTGGTATTATCTCCTAGTGTAATATTACCTCCATTGCAGGCTTCTAGCAATATGAATTATATGGTGTCTCCAATCATATACTTTCAACATTCAATGTTCAGGTACCAAATGCTCTCGCCAGGTCTTGTATGAGAGCATTTCTACAAGATAATCAAATGTTAGTCTTGGAAACCCAAACAAGTTTGGGTTCTCCTCTCAGCAAAATTAAGCTAGATGCATGTATGATATGACTTATTTTATGCATCTTAGCTCTCCACACTATATATAATTTATTATGAATAGTGCAAGTGTGAGATATGTGCCTAATCATACCGCAAGAAAAATATTTAACTCCAAGAAAAAGATTTTTAAATTTATGTGAGTAAATTTGTCTTTTCCTAGGTTTTAAATTTTTTGTCTTTTTATCAGGATTAAAAAATTATTCAGGTGTAGGTGGAATCCTATTTTTCTCAAGTGCGCTCAATTGGGCTTTAAAAAATGAGTTTACACTTTCTAACACAACATTGTCAACTTTTAAATAATGATCTTTATTATTAGATTCATCCATAAAAGTTTTAAAATCCTTTTCAAGTTCAGTATGGGATGTTTTCAATATTTCAAGCTATTTGTTCAATTCATCAAACTCATCTAAAAGTTTAATGTGGTTCTTATCAAATTGTGTATAATCTTTCCTAAGGATTTCATGATCTTTCTGTAATTCAAGAAAAACTAAATTCAATCTAGCATGCATCTTTTTAAATTTTCGATATGCGATATGTATTTTCTCAAAAACATCAAATAATTTTTTTTAAGTTAAGTCACATACCTCTTCTTATTCAAACTGATCAAGCTTGTCGGCCATTAAGCACAAATTTATGACTTCTTCTTCTGCTTCTATTTATGAGGAATCCAAAGCTGAGTTAACCTAAAAAGCTCTCTGAAATCTCTTATTGCCTTTCCTCACATTAGTTCACTCCTCCACCTTCTCCTTACTAGGATTGGCTTTAAGATTTGGACAATCTGATTTGATATCCAGGTTTCCTTTATTCATAGAAAATAACATTGCTAGAAACATTAACATTTTTATATAACTTACCTTTATTCCACTAATGGCAACTCCTTTACTTTCTCTTTAGAAAACTCCTAAATTGCATAGTCTCAAGACAAATTCATCTTCATCCTCAGGCTGAGAGTGATCACTCTCTAAGTCATCCACTTTCAATGCTATATTCTTTTCCTTTCACTTTTCACCTGCATCAATTTATCTTTGAGTCACTCCTTACTTGTAAGTAATTAGTGATCCAAGAAGATTGTCAATATAATAAATAATTAATTTTTTAGACTCTATAATGAAGTTATTTTAGCATCATATGCAGTATGCAAACAAAGAAGTATTTTATTCACTTTCTCTGTATTCATTGATTCCCTACCTAAAGCATACAAGGAGGTGACTATTTGAGTGAAACGTGTGTACATGTTAGTGATCGATTCATTTAGTTTCATGCGAAATACTTCATAATCATGTAACAAAATATTTAATCTAGATTATTTTACTTCATCAATCCCTTCATATGTGATACAATGTATATCACAAATTTCTTTTCTACTTTTAAAGGTAGAAACATGCATGTAATCTTCCCACCAGCATCTTCAAAGAAGTAAAGAAGAGATTTGCAACAACCACAAAGAGATTCTCACCTTTGAGTAACCTTGTGAGCCCTTCATACACTCAATTTGCAAGAAAAGTCTCTCAAACACTCCTAAATCACCTTACACTTTTGCTCTCTAGAAAAACAAAGAAGGATTCATCCATAGTCAATTTTTGGAACCTTATATATAAAAGACACAAAAAAACTATCCAGAAAACTAAAAATTTCAATTTCAACCACCCACAATCATACAGTACGATCGACGATCATATGTATGAATAGTTCAAAGATTACTCGTATGATCTTATATGAAACATTTTCGTATATATACATCATACAGTATGAATTATATATCATCCCGGATGAATAGTTCAAAAAATTTACATATTTGTATAGACAAAAATGTTCACATCAATTTCGTACTCTGGACATCGTCTGTATGAAGGTAAGATCATCCTGGACAAACATTTCAAAACATTTACATGTTCGTATGGATGAAAATGTTTGCATTAATTTCATACTCTAGACATCATCTGTACGAACTCAAGATCATTTCGAATGAATAGTTCAAAAAATTTACCTATTTATATGGACAAAAATGTATGCAACAATTTCGTACTTTGGACATCATCTGTAAAAAGGAAACTTCGTATAGTATGAACAGTATTTAGAATATTTTTCCATCCATGAATTGCTTATCTACATCTAAAGGTATGATAAAGCCAAATCCTCCCATACGATCAATGATGGTATGGTACAATTAGTTTAAAAAATTACAAATTTTTTCACTCTCCCAATGTGTGTGTGTACAGTTACCCAATTACAATCACACTCTCTCAGACTCAAGAAAAGTAAAAATGTACATACTTTTGTTACAATTAATCCTTGTCTGATCTATCTTGAAGCCTTCAAATGTTTGAAGTATGATTTTCCTGAAATGTTTGTACACATAAACAACAAAAATATTATATCAAATATACATTAGGAGAAATAGTAATCAAATAATAATATTTGGAATCATAAAAAATACACATAATATGAAAACATAGTTATGAAAACTACGTTACAACAAAAGCTTCTTTCAATACAACTAAGCTATTAATAATAATACAACAATAATAAGTGCATCATGCACTAAACTCACTTAAGAACAACACCAAAATAGACATCATAGGGACCTCCTAAAGCGAACAAAGTAAAACTTGAAGAAAATAAAAATGAATAATAACAAAAACAACATCAATCCACTTCTCCTCCTTTCTCTCTCCCACTCTCTCAAGAAAAGAAAATCAAAGAAAAATAAATTAATGAGTATCAATCTCAATCCTCCTCCTCATCATCATCAATATATGTTATAGCTGCTATTTGTGGGTGCCACACATAAGGGCATATATAAAAGTTGGTAGAATCAGAAGCTAATCTGCATTTTCCGTAAATGGATTCCTCTTAAACATGATAACTAATGCTTTGTTAAATTATAAAGTATAGTTGTATTGCCTCTATTTCATGTCCATATATTGGATAACTTGGTGGGACATACCCTGCTGTCACTCCCTATACTCCTCATAAAAAGAAGTAATAACCTCCAACTACTCCTTAAGATCTATAACAGCTATCCTAAAGATCTAAGGGTATGGGCACTCAATTGACTCTTACTAGGCTGATTGGGCAAATGAGTCTCATTGGGTCCTACTTCCTCCTCCTCGCCTCCCTTCTTAAGTCTCTCTATTTTATGCTTACTGAGAGCATAAATGCGAATAAGTTGCTCCTCACTAGACTCTCCTAACACACCTATGGAGACATAAAGGGAATATATAAGAGAAGGATGACCTGAAGTGGATCCTCTAATGATATACAATAAAGAGGAAAATAGTAACTTTACTAAATCAATTAAGTGACCCACTTGAATTGTATAATTCCAAACCACCCTTTCCCAACTCACCTTGCTAATATTTTTGATTGGCAGGAATCTAGCATAAATGAGGTAATGCTAAGCTTTGGACAATTTATTTAAACATGAAGAAGGGAAATTAATGGCTTTTCTATCTCTTTCTTTCTATACCACTCCACTCATAGGATTAGCTAGCACTCTCAAAAGATCGTGGGAATCTGTAGGTGTAACACTAAGAAGAAAGTACTCATCAAACTCTTTATCTTTTATTTTTTAGATCTTATTAATAGAGGGATCAAAAGGAAACAACTTACCTCTTACAAAATGCCTATTTTAGTGAGTTAACCCCTCTTAAAATTTTAAATTCAAATTGAAAATACATGAAGATCTCAATACAAGAAGCCTCCAAACTCTATGTATTGAAAGATTATTATACCTTGAACCTCTATTTTAAATTTTATCAAATTTGCACGATTGGATCAAAAGTTATACATATTTAATGTCATAATTTATTTTTGAACAATGAAAAATTGTGTGATCTAGACCATTCAACTATGTGTGTATTATGATCAAACAACACAAATTGCACTATATTAAACCATGTAGTTTGATTTGATGATGAAATGGTGCAATCCCGATGCTCTATTCCACCAATATCTAATCCAACGACATTGCCACGTAGCTGACATGGTTAAGTTGTATGCAATAGTGTGCCACCTGTCCCGTGACAGACCATGTTGTGCAGTGCACGAAAATGATTGTGCCACATGTTTAAATTGATTAAAATGAATTAAAAATTCATTTAAAATGCTTTTAATTTCGAAAATCATAAAAACTACAAATTGATTGATCTTAGGCTTATTGGAAAAGGTTTGAGCCCAACTATTTTATGAAAAAATTTTAAGATATTTTGTTCACTGTAATATGAAAAATTTAGAGTTGAATAATTTTTTATTTTCTTAATTTTCTCAAGATCCAATGGTCAATTTGAGCTTAATTTTAGAGGGTTGATTCCTAAGTATGTTATTCACCTTCTATAATTTTCTTGAGTCATGTTGAGCTCTAGATTTTTTTTATTTGAATTATCAAAGTTTGTATGTTTATTTTGGATCCATAATTTAAAAATTCAAAACTCTTAAAATATTAAGAATTTCCTTACCATTTTTTGGTGGTGTGTTTATATTTATGCAAGGGTTAGTTATCCACTAATTACACCCAAGTCCAATTAATAGAGCTCCTGAAATAAATTATCAAAGCTAAAGATTTATTTAGCTTTTATTATTGATTTCAAAACTTAAGAAGGCTTTGATGAGCCGAAACTTAGTTTTGAAGCACATGTAAACATGTACCTTTGTTTCAAATTTCACTGCATTTAGAGGTCACTTGGTCTGTCATTTAGTGAACCCAATATTCATGTACAAAATTAACCTAAGAACTTTAAAAATTCACAATAAATCTATGTTAAAACAAAAATAAAATTTCACATGTCAAAATTCTCAAAATTAAATGCTTAATAGAGGCCCCTTAAAATTCACTCAAGATAAAAATTAATTTAATAATCAAGAAAAATCAAAGAGTTAATTAAAATAAATAAAAAAATATAAAATACCAAATAAATTTTAAACTTTGGAAATCATCCCTAAGATTCATTCCTAACATTTGGGAAAATTTTCAAAAGGTTTGAAGAAGATTTAGTTAAAAATAAGAAAAGCACCCTAATTAAACAATTAAATAAATCATTTAAATCACCAAACATCAATAATACATAACTAATTCTAGAAAAATTTAAATCTAGTAAACTCAAAGGAATTGAATTCATAATCAGATCTAATACTTATGAAAAATATAGAAACCACAGAAATCACTATAAAAAGTCAACTAGTTGATCAAACTTAATACATAAAAATGCATTAAACTTATAAAATTTATAACTAATTCTAGAAAAATCCAAATTGAACAAACTCAAAGGCATTTTACTCATCTCTCATATAGTATTTCGAAAAAATATTAAAACTCTAGAAATTATAATAAATCATAAAAATAAAAAACCAATTTGTCAAACTTAATACATAAAAATGTATAAACTTATAAAATTCATAAGTAATTATAGAAAAACACAAATTAAATAAACTAATAGTTATTGAACTCATAATTAAATCTAGTACTTATGAAATATATAAATATTCTAGAAATCATTGCAAAAAAGAATTCAACAAATGGGTTAAATATTAAATGCATAAAATATTCAATAAAATATGAAAAATTAATAAATTATTAAATTTTTAGTAAATCGGCCAACTTAACGAGTTAAATCACATAACGATAGTACAATAGATATCCAAAGCACGCATAGCCTTCAACACGTACAACTAGAAGGTTTGCTATGACCACCAACTCTATCCCAGGCTAGGCTAATGATTTGATTTGGTTTACTTATATTGTTTTTCTTAGAGGGTACTCTTATTTATGTGTTTACTTTTTATACTTTGGATGTCATATTTACTTTCTGTTGGAGTACAAGAGATTGGAGTGAAATTAAAAGGTATGTTGTATTTCTTTCAATAAGTGTCAAGATTTATAAAAGATTGAAAATGATTGTTTATATACATGTATATGTTCCAAAATAAATTATTCTTCTTCTTTGAAGATTATTATCTTTTGGAATACCATAGTAGATTCATCATCCAGAAGATTGAAGACCAAAAAAATAAATAAGTATATTCAAATCTATACTTGTATAGGAGTAAAAATTCAAGCTTGTTATTTGTAAAGCTTAGCCACCTTTTCTTTACAGTAGATCATGGGTTGTACTCTAAACTTATGAATGAATAAAAGTTCTTTTATTTATACATTATGATTCATTCATTATTTTATTGCATGATAAAATATATAATATAGAGTATTGATTAAAAGTTTTCTAAAGTTTAATTCCTTCATTCTTAGAATAGAGCCTACCTAATAAAAGTTCGTTAGGAATGTTAAGCCCTATAGAACTGGCCCAAGACTAACCAAGAGGGGGGGTGAATTGGTATTTTAAAAACTTTAAGCAAAGCACAACAAATTTAACAAACCAAAACACCACAAAACAAACAATGCAGAAATTTAAGTGCGGAAGCAGTAAAAATAAGAACACAACGGTTTATAGTGGTTCGGTCAACTCGACCTATGTCCACTCCCCGGAGGCGCCCTCGGAGTATTGCACTATAATCGTGACTCTCCTTTATCCCCCACAACTAGGCGGAGAAGCCTTTACGAACACCTCTTTTTGCCACACCCGGCAAGGCAGAGAACCTTCCTCCTTTTGCTTCCTCCTGAAGCAGGCAGAGAACCTGGATCACTTGCTGAAACTTACCTCTCCCAACCCTTCCAAGGACAAGAGACTCTAGGGAAGAAGAAGTGGAACAATGCTTGGAACAACCCCTTGTGAATCCCCTCACAAGCTCCCCCTCACAAGATCCTCTCTCTCTCTCTCTCTCTCTCTCTCTCTCTCTCCTTCAGGTTTTCTCAGGTCAAACAGCAGCCAAGGATGTTCAAAAACATTAAACTAAAACTCTTAAATAGAAGAGCTTCAAAGGAGCTCATTAATTGCAAGTTGTCGACTTTATCGTCCATGATGATATGGACATCATCCTGGCCGATCAGTACAAATCTCATAGGATCGGCCAGAGCATCACCCTGAATACAAACTGGATGATTGAAAATTAGCTTGATCGTCCAGGACAATCTCATGATCGTCCCTGCCGATCAGTTCAAATCCAGAGAAAATCATCCAGAGCATCGCCCTGAATTTTAGCTATCCAATCCAGATCGTCTAGCACATCGCCCTAAATTTGTGCTGACCGATATTTATCATCCAGGAGTGACTGAGGATTTTAGAATCGATCATCCTAGCCGATCTTGCGATCGTCTAGGATGATATGATTGTATCAATCATCCTTAATTACCTCCTTAATTGTCTGATCAATTAAGGCATAATTGTGAATATCATCCAGGCCGATCCAAGATCGTCCTGGCCGATTACCAAAAATATAGAATACCTTACTTATTTATGGCGACAATTTCTTTCTATTTTGAGCTTATTGTCCTGGCCGGTATAAGTATCATCCAGGTTGATTGGCTAATGACGTCTGCCTTAATTAAGAACCCCTGATTAGATTCTCTATTTTAAGCCAGATCGTCCAGGATGATGTAAATATCGTCCTGGCCGATATGAGTAAAAAACAAAAATTCTAAGTCTCTCAAGCGTGTGTGGGGGGTTACTTTGCATCAGTCACACTAAATATTATAATGGACTCAAGAAGAGAAAAAATAAAATTACAGACTGACTCAACCCTAATCAACACATTCTTGAGCTGGCTTCATTTTTCCGTCCGATCTTTGATTCCTGAAAAGTCAGTAGTAAAAGGCAATCCAAGATAAGTAAGATTGTTTGTCAATCATCAAAACATAGTTCATGGACCTGAATTTGCAACAATCTCCCCTTTTTTGATGATGGCGAAACACTATGACAAATATTTTTAAAATAGCAGTGAAACACACGGAATCGAAAGTGCAAGAAACCTCCTAAAACTACTCCCCCCTTTTGACATCTCAAAAAGGAGGGAATTAAGAACTAAAGCAAACCACAAGACACCCCCTTTTATTTTTTTTACCAAGGCACGAAGATGATGTGGTATTCCATGTGATTAATTTTAAAAACTTGTGAGTTAATGAGTTAACAACATCAATAATCCAAAGAATGATAGAATATCAAACATGGTTACCCTTAACTCAGACTTTCTCTTAGGTTATAATCATCTTTTGAAATCAATGACCTAACTCAAAAAATCAATTGGATATGAGAAAAAGAATCAATTCATCACTTAGTTTAAGAAAAAAAATATCTTATAGAATAATGAACCAAAGTAGATTTGTCACAATCACAAAACAATCGAAATCATGTCTTCGATACATGAAACCTTCTAAGTTTTAAAAGATTCGAAAAGAGAGAATAGCTTGCTTTTTAGTGGGCTCATTTTATGCCTCTTGTCACTTTGATTGGCTCTTTGAGCATCTTTTGATTTTTGATACACTTTCGTGTATATACTTTTCTTTTAAATTTGGCATCATTGGCCCTCTTTTTTTTCTTTTTTTTTTATTTTTGCAAGCTAAATTCTCTTTTTTAGGCTCTTAAAAAAGAAATCTTAGTTGTGAGTATATATTCTAGATATTAGAGAATAGGAGCTCTCTCTCTAACATAGGGAAGAACTATCCACAAAATAGAATCAATAACCAATGACAAGAGTAATGAGGAATCTTGATGTGACAAAAAGACTTTAAAAATTACAAATACAAGATAGATTTGCTTAAGCAAGTTTAGAAAAAGATCTTAATTTCATACACAATCTTTTATTTGAAATAGATTTTTGATTAAAAAAGAAAACTATGCCACTAAAATAGGTTAGAGAAAGAGACCCAATCAACAAAATATTTTTACCATCTAATAGATTAAGAGATGTAAAACATTTACTACAAATTCTCAAAAGCAAGGAGAAGGCATACGATATCATTTCAGCAATGATTTTTTTTTTTTTTTTTTAAAGCTAAGTTTAAGAAAAAAAAACAAC
>NW_021318785.1:1661332-1686644 GCF_001605985.2 Dendrobium catenatum
ACCACATACTCTCACGAGGCCTTTTGTGAGAGCCCACCTGCAAGATTATCAAATGTCAGATATAGGAACCCAAACAGGTTTGGGTCCCTTCTTATGAAAAGTAGAATGCAATGCATGTGTGGTATGACGTGGATTATGCAACTTAGGTCTCCACACCTAATGTGTACTATGGTGAACTGTGCAAGTGAGTGAGATGTGTCCTAGCATGCCACGGGAAAAATATCTAACTCCAGGAAAAAGGTTTCTTAAGTGGTTTGAGTTATAATGCCTCTTCCTAAGTTTTGGCTTTTGATCAAAAGTAGGTGTCATCCTATTTCTCTTATATGTATCTAATTCATTTTGAATCTTCAAATTTATGCTTTTTAAGACTTTATTCTCAATCCTTAAATTTTTCTCCATCTCTTTAGACTTTTTAAAATCAGAATCAAGTGAGGTGTGTGTGACTTTTTGTGACTCATGCTCTTAAATTAATTCATAATATTTTTTGTTTAACTCATCAAATTCATAAAGAAGAGTCATATGATTTGAATCAATTGTAGAATGATCTTTAGTCATAATTGCATGCTCTTTTTGTAACTCCAAAAATTTCAATTTTAAGCTTGCATGTGTTTTCTTGAGTTTCCTATATGATGCATGAATTTTTTCAGAAACTTCAAGAAGTTGATCATAGGAAAGTTCACATACCTCTTCTTGATCAAGATTATCATTTTCCATCAAGCACAATTTTTTTGTCTCATCTTTTAGTTCCGTCTCCGATGAATCCGATGCAGACTCCACCCAAAATGCTTTTTGAAGTCTCTTCTTGTCATTCCCGAACTTGGGTTTCTCCTCACCCTTTCCTTTGCTTGAGTGATCTTGAAGTGTAGGACAATCAGCTTTCACATGTCCGGGTTTCCAGCATTCATAACAGACAACATCAGAAGATCCCTTTGAATATTTATTATCCTTATCTTTTCTCCAATGAAGCTTTTGCTTCTTAGAAAGTTTTTGAATTGCCTTGTGATTAAGACAAATTCATCGCTTTTAGACCCGAAAGAGTCAGAATCCGATTTGTGCGCCTTCAGTGCCACCGTTTTCTCCTTCTTTTTTTCACATGTATCAAGATTTCTTTGATTCACTCCTTGCTCGTAAGCAATGAGTGAGCCAAGTAAGTTGTCAATCGAATAGGTGTTTAAATCCCTAGATTCAGTTATAGTAGTGATTTTAGCATCAAATGATGAAGGCAAGCATCTTAAAATTTTGTTCACTTTTTTAAAATTTGAAAGTTCTCTTTCTAATGCATGCAATGAAGTAACAATCTGAGTAAACCGTGTATATATGTCAGAAATAGATTCAAAAGGTTTCATACAAAAAAGTTCATAGTCTTGCAAGAGAATGTTCAAATGGGATTGTTTCACTTCATTGGTTCCTTCATAAGTAATGCATAACCTATCCCAAATTTTCTTACCAGTTGAGCAAGTGGAAACACACATGTAATCCTCAGATTTCAAAACACAGAAAAAAGAGTTCAAATATTTTGCATTCAATTGAGCTAAATCTCTTTTATTGAAAGTCCATTCAGTAAAAGCAACTTCCGTTTAATTCCATTAATTTCACGAGAAGGTGGAGAATACCCTTCTTTAATAAGCATCTATATGCGATAATCAGAAGATTATAAAACGTTTCCATAAGGGTTTTCCAAAAAATCAAAAGGTAGCTTATCAAATAAGGGAAGTCGTGTAATCGAATATCCTTCAGTAGTGTTACGATTCCCAAAGTTAGCTATAGATCAAATTCAAAAAGTTTTCAAACTCAATTTTTATGAACCCCGCTCTGATACCACTTAAAAGTTTATTAGGGATGTTAAGCCCTATAGAACTAGCCCAAGACTAACCAAGAGGGGGGTGAATTGGTATTTTAAAAACTTTAAGCAAAGCTCGACAAATTTTACAATCCAAAATGCCACAAAACAAATAATGCGGAAATTTAAGTGCGGAAGTAGTAAAAATAAGAACACAACGGTTTATAGTGGTTCAGTCAACTCGACCTACGTCCACTCCCCAGAGGGGCCCTCCGAACATTGCTCTACAATTCTCTCCTTTAGCCCCCACAACTAAGCAGAGAAGCCTTTACAAACACCTCTTTTTGCCACAGCCGGTAAGGCAGAGAACCTTCCTCCTTTTGCTTCCTCCTGAAGCAGACAGAGAACCTCGATCACTTGCTGAAACTTACCTCTCCCAACCCGTTCAAATACAAGAGACTCTAGGGAAGAAGAAGTGGAACAATGCTTGGAGCAACCCCTTATAAATCCCCTCACAAGATCCTCTCTCTCTCTCCTTTAGGTTTTCTCTGGTCAAGATAGCAGCCAAGGATGTTCAAAAATATTAAACTAAAGCTCTTAAATAGAAGAGCTTCAAAGGAGCTCATTAATTGCAAGTTGTTGACTTTATCGTCTAGGACGATATGGACATCGTCCTAGCCGATCAGTATAAATCTCATACGATCGGCCAGAGCATCGCCCTGAATGCAAACTAGACGATTGAAATTTGGCTTGATCATCCAGGACGATATCAAGATCATCCTGAATTGTCCCGGCCGATCAGTTCAAATCAGAAGAAAATCGTCCAGAGCATTGCCCTGAATTCAAGCTGTCCGATCCAAATCGTCCAGCACATCGCCCTGAATTTATGCTGGCTGATATTTATCATCCAGGAGTGACTAAGGATTTTAGAATCGACCGCCCTGGACGATCTTTCGATTGTCCAAGATGATATGATCATATCAATCATCCTTAATTACCTCCTTGATTGTCTGATCAATTAAGGCATAATTGTGAATATCGTCCAGGCCGATCCAAGATCGTCCTGGCCGATTACTAAAAATACAGAATACCTTAATTATTTATGGCGGTAATTTCTTTCTATTTTGAGCCAATTGTCCTGGCCGGTACAAGTATCGTCTAGGCCGATTGGCTAAGGACGGCTGCCTTAATTAAGAACCCCTGATTAGATTCTCTATTTTAAGCCAGATCGTCCAGGACAATGTAAATATCGTCCTGACTGATATGAGTAAAAAATAAAAATTCTAAGTCTCTCAAGTGTGTGTGTGTGTGTGTGTGTAGTTACTTTGGATCAGTCACACCAAAGATTACAATGGACTCAAGAAGAGAAAAAATAAAATTACAGACTGACTCAACCCTAATCTACCCATTCTTGAGCTGGCTTTGTTTTTCCGTCCGATCTTTAATTCCTGAAAAGTCAGTAGTAAAAGGTAGTCCAAGACAAGTAAGAGTGTTTGCCAATCATCAAAACATAGTTCAAGGACCTGAATTTGCAACACCTAATTTTGCATTCATGTCATGATTGATTATAATTAGGATTGTTAGTTGGCAGCTTATTGTAGCAAAGTATAGACCCAAATTGCATAAACTGCTTAGTCCCTCTATATTCCTTTCTTATTATGCTTTCAAATTTAAAAAACTAAATTGTAAAGATAACTACTGAATTTAAAATCTAGAGCTTGT
The DNA here is from genome assembly GCF_001605985.2 of Dendrobium catenatum. Lineage (NCBI taxonomy): Eukaryota > Viridiplantae > Streptophyta > Magnoliopsida > Asparagales > Orchidaceae > Dendrobium > Dendrobium catenatum. Next base: position 1,664,835 of record NW_021318785.1, read on the forward strand.
GCATTGAAATCTTATTAGTCCAAATATTTCCTTAAATCTGTATGAATTTGTAAATTATAATCTTCACAATAATCATGAGTTTTCTATTAGGAGATATAATTAACAATAGAGACTTGCCCTTATATGAAGTCTAGAACCCAAAATTAAAATAAATCACACCTTAATTCTTTTCAATGATAGAGGAAAATTTTGTGGACTTAAACCTATGCTTTAAACAATGGTTTAATTTCACAATCAAAAGATGAGTGAATATTATTGTTATCCTTAGGGAAAAATTGAATATTCCTTATATATTTAATTATAGAGATAAATATATAATTTTAGCTTTATGACTAAATAACAAGTGAATATTCTTTTTATCCTTAGTGATGAAATGAATATTCTTTATGTAGTTTGATTATAAAAGCAAATTCTTTAATTTAGTTTCATAATTGAAATGATAGGTGAATATTTCTTTTATCCTTAGGGATGAATTTAATATTCCTTATGCATTTTTTATTATAAAAAAAATCATGTGTTTAGTTTTATGATCGAAATGATAAGAGAATATTTCTTTATCCTTTCGGATGAATTGAATATTCCTTATGTTGTGTTTGATAATAAAAACATAAAGGTTTCTCTTTTCATATTGATTGTAAAATATTAGTTTGTCCATCGAGATGGTATAATGTCAATCTATACATATTTGACTAAGGAAACCATAAAACTAGTTTAAACCAAATCATGTGTGGTAAGTAGTAGTAAGGAAAATTTGTCCACACCTGGTTTTCTACACATATTACTTTCTAAAAGGATTGAAATTATATAATTTTAAGTTATAAAGAATCATGATAATTAAAAATCACAAGTAAATTATGGGGTTACAAATAATCAAATCTTAAGGCTCATAGTTGTGATGCTTTTATCCCCCTTGTAAGATAAAATGATTGCATAGAGCCCTTGGAGTTTTTATTGATAGTTATTTTGAAGAATATATGTATTAAAAGCTCCAAATTTCTTTCATGTGCCCAACCAATACATCCTAGGCCTATCAAGCTAATGCACATATGTCATCTCTTACACTACAGGAAATTCAGGCATTACCAAAAAATTTTTTTGCGGTTCTTGTTAGATTTCCAGCAATTTTGTAAAATACCGGTGGTTAGAAAATTATTGGAATAAATCATGTAGGAAATCATTTCTAGTAGTTATGCTTACCGGCAGCTTTCCCGCAGCCTAAATAGACGGTAATTTCTGGCGGTTATAGCGCTGGTGATTGTCGAATAATCACTGATGGCTTATCGGCCATCAAAATTGTAGATATTATCGATGGCCAAACCACGGGGTCACCTCCATTTTATCACCGGCGGCTTACCGACTATCAAAAAATCATAGGTTTTATCAGTGGCTAAACAACTAAGTTACCGCCATTTGATCGTCGGTGCACTTTAGTATACCACTGATATTTATCGGTGGCTTTATTAAACTTTTGGTGGTTATAATATGCCATATGGTATCAAAGTTTTGATTGGCCACTAAAAACTTATACCATTTTTTTAAAAAAAAATGACAGCCTCCCCTCTATTTACTAAATTTTCCACATACATGCATAGAATAGAGAATATTTATCACAAATATAGACAACACGTCACTATAATCAACCCACAACTATAATCCAAAATCAACATATATAGCATTGAAATGAAATCCACAATAAGCAACTAAAGTCTACAAAGTTCATCAAACCAAATAAAGTCTACAATGAACATAATATATAAATCCATAATAAGATGTATATATCCTCGCCTTCACATAATAAGTTCATCAAACTAAATATTTAAACAAATTCATCAAAAAAATAAGAGTACTAATAATCCTCCATGTCCTCACTGTCTGGTGATGCATGTGGCTGCACTTGCTCTTTCTTCTTTTGATTTTTATCTCTATAGGATCACAACTCTGCTTGCATCTTATTTTGAACATTTCTCATCTTTTATATCTCTCTCATCAGGGTTACAACCCTCTCACTTATAGTTTCTTCAGCTCCACTAGGATCATAAAATGCTGATGTGGATGAACTGCCCTCATGCCTTACAAACCTAAGCCATATACCCTCCCCCTCTGCCTTCCTCCAACAACATCTGACCATATATGATACTTAGAATACTGGGTCAATCCTGAAGATGATCCCACACCAGTAGACTAATGACTTTCTCGAACTCGTATAAAATTATCCTGTGAGAATAAATCCATAAAATAAATTAAAATTAGAATGAGATTTTTAATATTAAATTTATATTCCCAAACTTTAAAAATTATACTTATATGGGCTTTTTAGCCTTTTTATCAACCCACTGATGGTCAGCTTGATGTTGGTGAGTCATTATATATAACTCCAGTGGTGTCGGCTCCCAGCCAAGAAACTCTTTCTAAAAATAGAAGATATAGTTAAAATAATATACATATATTTATTAAACTAATTGAAAGCTTTTACAATTGTTGTCTATGTTTAGTATAAGGAATAGATCCACTAGTATGAAGGGAGCTTCCTAAATCCTCACAATCAAATGCTCATTTATGGTTATTCTGCTCTCTTATTTTTGTAAAATTAGGGCTCGCCCAAGCTCTACTCAGATCTGCCCATACGCCCTCTCCAATCCATAATGGATATTGCTCAGACTTTTTAATATCCATGAACAAGTCCCTAAGACGGGTTAATCCTTCCTTCCCAAAATTTGTTCTAATTCTCATGCTATGCTCAGGTAACCATCTAAAAGCTTTCTCTAAAAATATAGACATAATAAATAATATTAATATAAATTAAATCAAATATTTTAATTCATGCAAAATAAATATACCTAAAATTCTCTAAACCATATATTCCTAATTTTATTTGGGATCTTCTTTCATGATAAGTAAGGAGCATCATATTTACTCCTTATGATATCCCGAATCTTATGAGTAGATGGCCTTGAGGGATTGAAGCTGCAAGCTAAATTTTTATTAATTACACATAATATATCAAATTATAATAAACTTAACAAAATAAACTAAACTTACGTATCACCCTCGAGCTCAATGTATAGACGCTTATCTGCTATAGCTGCAGGATCCCCAACACCAATCTCTGTTGGTGTACATGGTCCACCGTATTCTGGCTGCATCGAATATGGGAATAATATGGGTGGGGGTAAGGAGGGTAAGAGATGGTGGATTTACCATTTTTTATGCTAGTGGGGGGTAATATGGATAAAATGGATATGTATGTGCCTGATCTGGAGAGGAAAATCAAGGGCTAGTCAACGCAGGAGGGAAGTATCCAGGAAAGGATGGTGGTACACTAATAACAGGTGGATCTAACTAGCCCTGAACCTGCTTACTAGGGGACTGCTGCTGACTTCTTAATGGTGGTGGTGATGGTATAACTGGTGGAACTGATCTCTGCCCCTCACTTTCATAAGGCTATCTAGGTCTGTTGGTCCAACGCTCAACTTTTTTCAAGAAAGCTTTGAGGTGAAGGATATACAAGGAGGATCGTCTCCTAAAGTCGTCTATATTAAAAGAAGTAATTAGTAAATCAATATAACATATAAAAATTTAAATTATAGGTATTCATATATTTGCATAATTAAAAATTAAAAAATAGAATATATATAAATTAGTTATAACAATAATAAAGAATTATATAATACATAATAATGATTAACATTCAAAATAAATTTGATAACAGACATTTAGTAAGAGAATCATATGTTTACTAACTCTAGATTTTTTCATCCGCAGTACTCTTTAATGTACATCCTAACTTTGATATTATCCTTGATCTTACATTTAACATCCATAATTGTATTAAAAATGTTATCTATGAAGTTCTTCTCAATGTACATAATATCCATATTATGTCTTATCAAATTTATTCTCCAATATTGTAATATCCAGAAAATACTTTTTAAAATCTAATTATGTTGAACACCATATCCTAGAAATTTAAACTCTGATAACATTGGAAATTCAAAAATTGATGAAAAGTTAGAAAGTCTCTATAGCACATCTTCAGCACTTAATTTGCATGGAGGAGGTGATCTCTCAACTCTATTTTTAACGAATGCTTCTTTATTCATCCTAAACGGATGTTCAACAGGTAGGAACATATAATGACAATTAAATAAAGTATTTTTTCCTCTATATTTTAGTGTGAAATCTTTAGTATTCTTCATGAAGTAAGGGCAAGCTAATTTTTCTATTGTGTTCCAACCAGACAACATACCATAAGCTAAAAAATTTCCAATGGTCCAAAGTAATGCAGCTCGAAGGACAAAATTTTATTTTATTGAGATCTCATATATGAGGACACCTTCTTCATGTAATAACTTGAGATTATCAATTAATAGTTGTAAAAAAATATCAATTTTTGCTTTTGGATTATGTGGTTCAGGTATTATAAGTGTTAAGAATATGTACGGGATAGTCATACACATCTCTAATGGAAAATTATATGGTATTAGTATAATTGGCCAACAAGAGTATAGTGAAGCTGCTTGACTATATGGGGTAAAATCATCAGCACATAATTCCAATCTTATATTATGTGGTTCTGTAGCAAATGAAGCATATACTCGATCAAAATATTTTCATGCTTCAGCATCTGATGGATGAGAAAGAACACCACTATTTACAAATTTCTCCTAATGTCATCTCATATAACCTATTGAACTCATTGATTCATAAAACCGCTAAAATCTTGGAATGATCGGTAAATAAAATAAACATGAATATGAAATATTTTTCTTTTGACAACGTTGTTTTCCCGAGTTTGGCTTAAATTGAGGTGCATTGCGGGTGCGACAATAAACTTCTGTTGCATTATCCTTATAGTATAACATACATCCATTGATATAATAATCAATTTTTATAGTAATGAAACCCAACTTGGATACTAATTACTTCATTCAGTATAAATCTGAGGGAATTAAATTATCCATTGGATTAATTTTCTTAAGAAGTCTAATGAAGTTATTGAAATAATTATGAGAAATATTATATTTACTTTTGATACTTAGCATCTTCACTACAATTGATAATTCTGAATGAGTTTTATAATCATCCCAAATTGATTTTTGAGCTGCATATAGTAACTCAAAGAATTTTTTGGTTTCTGTATTTGGTGGCTCTTCCACACTAGCCCTTAAATTAAGACCTACTACATCAAAAATAACTTCTTCATACGGTCTAGTTATTTAATCTTCATTAATTGTTTCAAAAGGTGTGGATGTACTGGTATGAGTATCTCTGTGTGGCTCATACTCGTCATGTGAGGTCCAAATCTAATAGTCAGTAACCAATCCCCTATGATATAAATCAACCTTCACATAATCAGGCTTGAGGAATAAATGATTTTTGTGCTTCAAATATGGACATCTAAATATTCCATCAAACTAAAGGAATGTAGTTAAGATGCAACTTGAATAAAAATCTCAACTCCCTATATAAATTCATCTATCAATCCTCTTCGAAATGATAACAATCTGTTATATATCCAATATCTCTCTTTTTGGATAGCCATTTGGATGTTAAGGAAAATGCTTCCCTACATAGTTGTGAAATTAATTATTAGAAGATATGCAGCATGAATAAGTGTACATACTTTTCTTAATTTGAATTTGAATACTTTCACCAACCATCAAATAAATACAATAATACAAGATAAATAATTTATGTGACAAAATGGAAAACTCGGCTAATAACTCTTATACTATCTCTAAGGGTAAAGCCACTAATCCACCTAAGCATCTTCATCTTTACAACACTTGACTTGGTATTATGCTTCTCTTTTAATGGCCAGCATTTGGCACCATAAAGCATTGTAGGTCTCACCGCCATCTTATAGAATAAAGTGTTAGGAGTCTTGAGAAAACTCTAAAACATCACACATTAAAGGAAAGAGCTTTTGAAAGGGGATTCCCTATTTTTATTTGAGTGTTTTGGACTCATCATAGAGAGGGGAAATTCATTCCTATAACTCCTAGGAAATTTTAAAATCAAATTTGATATGATTTGAACATCTTAGAAGTGTATAGGTGAAATCATCATTAATAAACATCTAGATAGACCCTAGAGATCAATTTTGACATGGTCCAAGGGAGCCCTAGAAATGTATGCATGCATAGACTTGTCATTTTATGATGCCTACAAATATTCGAGTAATTCGTTGTTATGTGTGGCCAATTAACTTGCAAACTCTACTAAACATGTTTAACAAATTCCAATGTATGGTGGGAGTATATCTATGAGCCCTTAACAGACATAAAATACTTTCACCCTTGCTTCACAAGCACCTATAAAGTTTATAAACATTTTATGATTTTACAAATCTTAGGCATGTAAAGGTCTAGGGTATTCATTTTGCAATGTGTTGTACATAAACTTAATCGACAATGTCATTTATGGGATCTGCAACATAAACCTTGAAAGATATATGATAGATCTCACAATGACTTAATGCTTCTAAGTTGATTAAGTGTATACGCAAGCACTTGCAAAACAACTATTAAAGTTCATAAACCTCAATGTGTACATACACTTATACATCGCAAATCATTCTTGTCATGATCTATGTCTTACAAATAAATACATGCAAACGAGAAAAAGGAAAAGTTGTAAGTTTATGAACAAACCTAGATGCTAGGTTTACTTGTCACTTTGTATAGTCACTTTGGCTTGAAATGAGCAAAAAAGCAATCACAAAGGTACATTCTCTAAGCTAGGTTGACCTCAATAATTCAAGTTTACCTTGAACTCTATCTCTACTCTTATCAACAAGAAGAATATCATGAGTAAAAAGCAAACACCAAGGTACATTCTCTTGCAAATGTCTAATGAGAACATCCATGAATAAAGTAAAAAGATATGGACTTAATGTTGATCATTGACTTAATCCAAGCGAAATAGGAAAATACTTGTTCAAACCACCTATTACAAATTTGAGGGGAAAAAAAAGCAAACCTAAATTTGGTTCGAACGGCTTTTGCGGGAGAGTGCGAGTGTGCTCGACTGCTGGAGTGGGGGCTAGATCGTCGGCCGGAGAGAGGTTGTTGGTGGCCGGATTCATGCACAGTCACTCGGAGGCACGATCAATCGCGAGAGGCTAAATAAGAGTGAGGGCGAGCGTCTACAGCAAGAGAAAGGCAAAGAACTGAAGAGGAAGGCTCAAGATGGCTAAATTTAGGGTCATTTTTTATGGTTTTTCGGCGGTTTAGACTGCTGGAAAAAGTCACTTAAAACCGACAGTCAAGGTCGCTGGTAAAGGCACTGATAAAAAATAAAATCGACGCCCTCATTGTCGGTTTTTATACCACCGGTAATTATGGCGGTATTTTATTAAAAACTGTCAGTTAATATCGGCAGTTAGACCACCGGTATTACCCGCAGCTATAGGACTGCTGGTAATAGCTGCTACTAATGCCTGAATTTTCAGTAGTGTTAAGAATCAAATATATGCAAAAAAAACATTTTATTTTTAATTAAATATTTATTAATTAAATAATATTTTAAATTTCATCGAAGTTATTTAATTAATTAAAATGAAATCAACTTAATTAATTATTTAACATGACTTAATTTAATTTAAATGAATTTGCTGATTTATTTCTTCTTGATTTTTATTTATGCTACTTAAATTTAAGTTTTTTTATTTATTTGAAATATTTTTAAATTAAATCTAATTAAAAAATTTAATTATTTAAGTTTAACTATCTAATTTTATTTACTATTTTAATTTATTTTTATTTAATTTTCATTGATTTTAATTTAATGTAATTTAATTTATTTGAAGTTTATTTAACTTTTTTTATTAATTCGTCAATTAACTTCAATAAAACAAAAAATTTACAATATAGGTTAGGAGTAATCTAAGAAAATATTACTCAAAATTTGGCGTCAAATGGATTAAGGGTTGGTTTTATACAATTTTATTTAATTAAAGCTTAATTAAATATTAATATTTAATTAATAATATTTTAATTGAAAAATGATAGGGCTTTTGTTTTCTTTGATTATATGATTGATTTAGATTCTTTTTCAATTTATTTGGTATTTTAATAATTTTGATTAAATTTATTAAATATTTTAGAAATATGAGGCCTAAAATGAAGGCTAATTTTAGGATTTGTATGTTATGTGATCAAATGAATTCCAACTAATGCAAACTTAATTCATAGGGTTCAAAATGTCACTAAGTATACTAGGTTAAAGTTTCATCCTATTAGATGTAGGATGAATTTCTTCAAAAATTTCTAAGTTGGTTATTAGACACAACCCTAAGTTTAATTTTCTAGGTATCTCTATTGTTCATCAAGGTTTAAAATCAAGTGTGTCTAACTCTTACAAAAAAACACAGCAATCACACAAATTTTAGACCTTAATGCTCTATAGATTGGGCGTGATAATTTTTCAAGTATTTAAGCCAAATTATGACCCATGCATTTAAAAATTCAAGCGTAGTCAATAGGGACTTCAAACTTGCTAATGAAAATTATGGGAGAGTGGTGACATCCCATAGTATTGCTCTGCCAAATTTCAAGTCAAGTTGATGAATATATAATGAATATTTAAAGAAAATTAGTGAGATAGAACTCAATCCAAAATTACTCTCTAATCACTCATTATAATTCTTTGATTATATTTTTAAATGGAAAAGAACTTTCTTTAAATCCATAGAGCCCTTGAACATGAAAAATGATTGAGTAGTTGAATTTCTATGGTTTATAGAAGCTTTGGTAATTAAAATAGAATTTATAATCCATTTTTAATTAAATCGATGTTGTTGAGACTAGCTGTACAGCACTTTGCACGTGGTACATTAAGATTGGGGGTTCAAATTGGTGGTGATCAGTTCTTAACCATGTCAGTAACATTAATGTTTGGCCGTTTGATCTCATGTGATAATGATCAAATGGTCTGTATTCAATCAACTCAGTTGCACAGTTTGGAGTAGCACGAATGATTGATACAGTATTATTTGGATCATCCAGCAGAATACACATGGGATGAACGGTCCAGATTGCATCTTCTACCTCCAGATAGCTGTTAAAAGGATTTTTTTAATTTGATTTATAATGGTTTGTATATTCAATATTAATGCATGCAAACATCTATAGAGCTTCCTAGGATGATAAGCATTCACTGTATACATTTGCGAGCTTCATGCAGTGAATACCCTGCAAGGTTTTAAATCATAGGTCTAGGATTAGAGTTAGGAAAATACCTAAATATGAAGAGTCTTAGCGGCTATTTTTAGGCTAGTTCTATTCCTTGAGAGATGTAGAAGAGCTTTATAGAAGATAGCAAGGATGGAGGAAGCTTTTATTAGAAGTTCAACAACCTGGGCTGGATGAGCTCTTGGTCGTCTCGCGGTGAGCTCCAAATGGGTAGAAATCACCAGGGAAATATATAGGAGAATTTGAAATGCCAAAATTAAATCACAGGTAGCAGGAATGGAATATTTAGGAGTATAGTAGTTGCCTAAAAAGCTAGAAAATTACTTGGGGTCATTTCAGCTTGGGGGAATAGTTTGGGTCATGTCTGAGCTAAACCAAGCTGTGGTCTAGGTTCAGTAGGTTTCTAGGAAGATTATAGAATAGGTTTAGTAGGCCAAACAGGCTGGTAAGGGCTTAAGGCATGGATTTACATGGGTTTGACCACTTATGTCTTGTTTGACCATTCAAGTGATTTGAGTGGTCAAACTTGGTCAATGCTCTTAAGGTAGATCTTAAGAGGGTTTGACCACTTATGTCTTGTTTGACCATTCAAGTGATTTGAGTGGTCAAACTTGGTCAATGCTCTTAAGGTAGATCTTAAGGGACCTCTAGAGGGTGATTAGGTCAAGTATAGAGGTTTTAATCCAGTAGAGTTGATGTTTACCTAAGTGAGATCATGTTAAAGTACGTTTGACTATTCCATGGGGGTTGACCAAGTCAACCCAACATGGGATGACTAGGCTATGGTATGGGTGCATTTATAAGATTAAGTAGACCGAGTTTGAACAATGAAAGAGGTCCAATTGATTACATGCAAAAGCCAAACTGCTCTAGTTTGACCTATTAAGATTTGGGTTAACCTAAGTCAAGCTTTGACTAGGGAAAGTGGACCAAACATGTACAAACCATAAGGAACTTTAATGGATTAAATTTGATACGATAATGTAGGCTATAGGGGGTCAATGCAATGGTTTGACCTATTCGAGCTTGCTAGAGCTAGCTACATCAGGTCAATTGGGTCAATCCTTGGCTTATGGAGCTAGGGTTGAGGAATTTAGTGTATGAAGCTCCAATGGTAATAGTTAATGCAAGGTCTAAGGTCAAATGGTCAATAACATACATTCCTAGTTAATGCACTAGGAAAATTTAGTGTATACTAGGGTTTAACCCCTGGCTTGTTGATTAGTAAAGGTATGAATTAGGGTTTTGACTAGCTTTAAGATATTTAAATTTAGATATGATGTCTAAGGTCTAATGATTAAATCTAGGATGTCTGGACTAATCATCAAATATAAGCAAGTGATGGATGTGTTCAAGGATTTAAGGTTTGGATGGCCTTTACAAAAAATAAGGTCAACAACACCAAAACGTAGTAGTGTACAAAAATGGGGCATTGAATTAATTTGGAAATTTCTTGAGAGTATAAGCATTGCGATGCTCTAGAATTGGCACTATAGCATTGAAGTTTAGCCTTAGGCAGTGTGGTTCTTGATCTTGCGGTGTCGTTACACTCTCTTGATTTTCATATTTCAACCATTTTCAGTTACTTTCCTACACAACAACAACCAAAACAAAGATTGTACCACAACTGATAAATCACATAGGTTCACTCTGCTCATAATTATATCAGTGCACCAAAGGCTAGAAACTAGGATGTAGTTCAAATAAATGCTCATCAGGGAAGAATTCATTAATTTCATTCTCATGAAATACAAATTCTTTCAACTCTAACCTGAAGAGAGATTTAATAGCTTGCCCGGGGAAGCACGGGAAGAATTCATTAATTTCATTCTCATGAAATACAAATTCTTTCAACTCTAACCTGAAGAGAGATTTAATAGCTTGCCCGGGGAAGCTTTTTTTCAATTATCACTTACTTGTAGCAACATGAATTGAAGTGCTTGAGAACTTGACTCCACCTTAATGGAGGCAACCTCATCTACAATCTCCAATCTTTGGCATCTTAATGACACTTACCTCTTCAGTGAAATAATGGGTGTATCTTCATCACCATGGATGACAACGCCTCCAATAGTAGCAACATTAACAATGGGAGACATCTCAATCTATGAAATAGCTCGCCCATTTATTACCCTCAATTCTTTCCTAAATTTCTTTACAGGAGGAGAGCAAATGAGTTTGATGATCACATGCACTAGACAAGTACCACCATATACTACTTCCTTACTCGATGAAGTCTCAACAAAAACAAAATTAGCTCTCTCCAAATGAAACACAACTTTCTTTGAGCCCTTCAAACAAGAGCAAGCGATGTCGGCAATATTCATTTTCTCATAACCACAAAAATCGAATAATTGTAAATCGTGTAGATAAAAGAGTAAAATTCACTAAATACAAGCCCTCTATTTATGGAGGACAATGTGGGAACTAACATCACATCAACATCATTAATTTAGGTCAATGCAATCTTCAAGGACACAGTGAATATATGAAAGTACATTCTACATTTACTTTCTCATTAACCATTTGGTAGCCTAATTTAATACTCATAACATTCATTTACTAGTTATTTTCTTCACTATCTTTTCAAATGACCAATTAAATCAAGGAACTAAATGTATATTATCATATGTCTTCACTGGTATTTACCAGGTAACATTGCATAATATGGCTGGAACTCGCCATTTGAGGGCTCATGGGATGAACATGACAGGATGATATAGGTGACTACATGCTTGGAGATCATATGACTCAGCTAAAGAAACATCCTACGTTGCTCACATGGGTTTCTTTGTATTACCTTTCCTATAACCCTCAAAATTCCATAAATAAGAGACGATGAAAAACTCCTCCCAATCTTATATATATATATATATATATATAATTTTTAATAACTAATGTAATATGTAAATTAATAATTTGTATGCTGCCTAATGCAAAATTATGGGGAACAGCGGACTCAGATCAGGTCGGTGATAGATTGTACGTTGCATGCTCGTATTTATTTTCCGTGTCTTTCCCCTATTTCTCTTCTCTCCTAAAGTCATTTCCTTTCCTCCTTTCCTCTCAAATATGAAAAGTTTTGCATATAAAAAGTGGACTGAATTTGGGCTTGTAGTTGGAGAAATTATTTGGTACGGAGTCTGGACGCAGCTTTGCGTCTGGAAACCAATGAAATATTGACATGTGGATTGGACACATGGATGTTCAATTGGATTTTATTTTTTATTTCTATCTTATCAGCCTAACCAACCCAACCCAACCTAGAGTTTTTTAATTTTTGGAAAAGGGGTTTAAAGTTGGCACTCCATTTTAAGAAAAAAAAACACGCAAAAGCTCCCAAATCCAAATATTTTGGACTTTTGTTACTAGTTGAGAAAGAAAAAAAAGAGAGACAAATGATAAAGATTGAGGAGAACATTCTTCGTGGAGATGGCATGCTCACAGGATGTGGAGGATGAAAGGAGGTATGTAGATGCCTAGGAAGCAAAAGTTAATTTGGTTGGAGCTATTGCAGATTTCATCTTTTGATAAATTTTTAATTCATCCAAGTTGTTATAAGGGTTTCTCAAGTTTAATAATTTTTTACATAGACTACGTTGCGTAGATATAATGCTCATATTAAAATAAAGCATAGTACTAGACTGGGTTTTAGCTGCACAAAAAAAGTGCAGCAAAGCTCAAAACAAGTAAAGTGTAAGCACAATAAATACGCAGTGATACGCAGTAAAACCTATGTATTTACTGGCTTTCAATCACTGTGTGGATAAAATTGGGCGTATTTACTACGCTTTTGCTGCTACACTTTTACTATGCTTTCACTTACTTTTACTGTACTTTTACTGTGCTTTCATTGCACTTTCACTTTGCTCATACTTCATATTAACAGGATAAGTATAAGGAAAAAATATATTTTGTTGAGATTAATTTTTTAATAGAGAAAACTAACGTGAAGGCAAATATAACAAAAATTTCTTTACCTTTAGGCCAGATCAAGTCCTTGAACATGCCTGAATGCTTAAAAGAATAATTCATAATAGGAGTAGCAAACAGTTAGTCGGGCCTTGAGTATACAAGGATGATGATGAATATCATTGCTTCAAAGTTACAATTGTATTAATTTTTAATTATAATGATTGTTTGTTAAATAAAAATAACTTTATATTAAACTCAATATTTACATTAAAAATCATTGTAAAAAAAAGAGTTGTTTTAGTTCAAATCATGTTACAAAACGTATTTTAACTATAGGTTAAATATGTAAGCAATAATTTTTTGATAACGTCAATATAACTTGTGTATTTGTTGTGCTTTTATTGTATAATTGTGCAAGCAATAATACATTTTTGCTGCTTTTTATTGTATATTCACTGTACTTTTATTGCGCTTTCACTGTGTTTTTATTACGCTCACTTCATTTTTATTGCCCTTTCACTGTGCTTTTATTACATATTCACTGCTTATTTACGATATAATCAATGGTATCGAATAGGCATCATCTTATTTAATTTTCATAAACTCCGTTGCATAGTGTTCAAATTTCTGAGTTGTTTTTTTTCATTTCTGACCCTTCTTTATTACGCTTTTACTACATATTCACTGTGTTTTTACTACACTTTTACTATATTTTATCTACACTTTTGCTGCGTATTCACTATATTTATTGCATTTTTAGTGAGCATTTATTGTGCTTCGCAGTGCTATTACTGTACTTTTTTTACGCTTTTGCGGACATTTTTTTACTATGCTTTTATTGTGTTATCGCACACCGCTACACTTTTCATGTTATTTAAAGAATACATTATAATATGAATGAATGATTTTACAAAGTTATATGAATGAATGAATGATTTTATTGTGTTATCACACACCACTACACTTCATTATGTATTTACTACGTATTAGTTGCCTATTTATTGCATATTAGTTATATATTTACTGTGTATCAAATATGTATTCATAACTAAACTTGAAACAATATTATTTTGATAAGCTAACAATATAACTTTATGGTGTATTTACTGCTTATTAGTTGCGTATTTACTATGTATTGAATGTGCGTTCGGAATTAAACTTGTAAGACATAATTTTTTTGATAAAGTATCTATAGTAAGTTTTTTTTTTTTTTTTTGAAAATTATAAATTGCATTAGAAAGGAAAAAACAAGTTACAAGCTAAAGAAAAGGCTCACATTCCTTCTTCAACAAACAACCAAGAGAAGAAGAGATGTTAGCAAATGAAGAACTATCAAAACAAAAATTATTTTTTAAAGTCAAAGTAGCACAAAGATCGGCTACCTTATTACACTCTCTATAAACATGGTGAAAGATTACCTTATTGAAGTCAGCCAAGAAGAAAAAATCTTCATCCATCCGATTGTAGCTTTGCCACTTTGCCTTATTCAAAGAATTTTGAATAAACTTGATAATGTTGAGGTTATCACCTTCAATTATTACTCCTTATCTATCTAACATCCATCTTTGAATGAACTTCCTTATTGACACCACGGCCTCCATCTCAAGTTGTACCACAACCTAATGAATTCTTTTTTCCCCAAAGACAAGTAATAACCTACCTTTGTAGTCTCTAAAAATACCTCCAACTCCAGCACAATTCGAAGTTAAAAGAGATGCATCATCATTTATTTTGATCCAATCTAGCGGTGGAGGGTGCCAAATATTTTTAGACTCCCTAAGGAGATTAGCACCCCAGCTATCTAGAAATGGATTAGCATGAGTCATTGCTAAAGGTAAAACATTTGCTGCAATAACAGAGCTCAGACTAGCTTGCTTCCCATGGACTTTCTCATTTTTGTTCTCCCAACACAAGTAAACTGCAGTACAATACATCTTGACCAAATTAGGATAAGAAATAACAATAGTTTTTAGCTTTCTCAAACATTCTTCTAAAGAGCAATATATAGGAATGTTAAATCTCAACTCTTGTATTTTAAGAAAAACCTCTAGCAGATACTTACATCGGACAGCAATATGTTCAAAATTCTCTACTTCTTGACACCCTCTTGCACATGAATCATGATTTATAAGCTTCCTATATTTTAGAAACTCATTTGTAGAAATTGAAAATTTGCTCATTCTTCACCAAAACAACTCCACTCGAGAGTTTAGCTTCAGATTCCTTAACCATTTCGAGAATCCAAAATCTTCCTCTTTAATGCCACGGTATATGTATGCTTCATAAGCTTTAGCAGTGATAGTTTTACCTGTATGATGGAATATCTATTCCAAGTAATCATCTTCAACATTATTATAGATAGGAACTTGCAAGACAAGGGAGATAAGAACCTCATAGAAGAACCGTTGTAACTCCTCCACATTCCATTTACCGTTCATAGCAATAAACTGATTGAGCATAACATCTTCCAATCCTAGGCAATCAGCAAGTTTTGGCCAAGCATCCAAACATTTTTCCAACAGCCAAATATCTTTTAGAACATTGATCTTCCTTCCATTCACCACTCTCCATCTAAGCAAAGGTTTTAAAAATTTAGCGTCATCTGTTAAAATTTTCCAAGCCATTGAAGATCCTTTTCTGTTATCCGCACTAAAAACATTATCACCATATTTAGCAATAATGCTTCTATGAAGCAAAGAATCTGGATTTTGAATCAGCCGCCAGGACAACCTTGATCTCAACAGTCTAGCTCTAAGAACAGCTGAATGAAAATTCAGCCCAATAGCTGCTCTCGGCTTACAAAGTTCTTCCCATGAAATGTAATGCATTCCTCTTTTACCATTTCTTTTATGCCAAATGAACTCTTTACAACATTTGTCTACTTCATGGAGCACTTTCTTTGGAACCAAAGCATGCATAGATATAAAATTTGGAAGTGACAAAAGAGAAGATTTAGCAAGAGTAATCTTACCAGCCATATAAAGACATTTTCTCCCCCAAGCATTTAGCTTTTGTAGTATATTATCTAGTAAATATTGAAAGTCAGATTTCACCATTCTCCTCATTATCATCTTAACACCCAAATAATGCATTTCCTTGATAATTTTGAAATTCAAAATTTGCTTAACCTGATGTATGTTGGACTGGTTAGAAGCCTTGCTAAATAGCATTTGGGATTTTGATTTATTCACCTTTAGTCCCAACCAAGAACAGAAATTAGTGACTATCTCCTTCAACACTTTGGCTAGTTTTTTTGAGGCTTGAGAAAAAATTAGGACATCATCGGCATATAGAAGGTGGGTAATCCTTTGAGCTCTCGGAGAGATTGAATTCCCAATTCTTGTCCTCTTTTTTCAATAGCATGTGATAATAATTGAGAACACATGATAAAAAGATAAGGAGATAATGGGCATCCTTGATTAAACCCATTCTCTGCCTTAATCTAGTTAGAAACTTTCCCATTTAAGATAAAAGAGAATCTAACATCCGTAACACATTCCATAATAAGCAAAGAGATTTTCAAAGGGAATCCAACCACATTCAAGACTTGATACAAAGTATCCCAATTCATGCTATCATAAGCTTGTTCCATATCAAGCTTAACCGCCATCATGCCTTTTTATTCTTTGACAATCTGAATTTATTGAAAACCTCATGAGCTAATAAGCAATGGTCAGACATTGATCTTCCAGGAATGAATGCAACCTGTTCTTCAGAGATACATCTAGTAATACAACCTTTCAATCTATTCAAGATCATAGTTTCCACAAGCTTATAAGTAGTTTGATATAAACTTATAGACATATAGTTAGACGGAACAATTGGATTTCTCATTTTAGGAATTAAGACCATCAATGTATCTTTCCATTTAACATGCATGAAACCAGTTTTGAAAAAACTGTCAATTGCTTTCCATGTTTCACCTTCCACAATTATCCAATAAAATTTAAAAAAGGATGTAGTAATACCATCTAAGCTAGGAGATTTTATTATTACCTTGTTGAGAGACTACAATTATAAGCTCCTATTTAGTAAATTCATCACTCATAACATCAGACTTAGCTTGAGAAATCTTTAGATCTTCCAAAATTGAGGGCCAACCTGACAGGTTACATTCTCTAGCTATCCCACTTTTTTTTTCAAAAAACTTATGAAAAACAACTTCAATGCGTTTAAAGTCCTCCACTAGATTGTTATTATCATCTTTAATTTGTCTGATAAGATTCCCATTTTTCTTGGCAGAAGCAAAGTTATGAAAAATATCTAGAATTAACATCACCTTCCTCATGCCACCTAACTTTAGCTCTTTGGTTCCACCAAGTACATAATCTCCCAATATAACATTCAGTTCATGCACATTGCTTCTAAGCAGTTTCAGTTTTTCCACTGTCAGCCCAGCTTCCATGGATTCCTTTACTTGTAGATCCAGAATTTCCCATTTGAGATCAGTCTTTAGTGAATTCAGCTCTCTACATTTGTTCTTATTCCAGAAATATAAAGCTTTCAAAGTTCTTCTTAGCTTCCTCTATAAAACTTCAGCAGGAGTACCAAAATATGATCTTATCCAAGCCTTTAAGACTATGTTCAAAGCTGCAGGAGAAGACTTCCAAGTGTCTTCAAATCTAATAAATTTGGATTTATGATTTTGAGGATGATTTTGAGGCTCCACTACATTGAGGGAAATAGGACTATGGTCCGATGAAACCCTTGGCAAATGCCTAACTTTTCCATTGAAATTTTTTGTAATGCAGCAGAATTTAATAAGCATCTATCCAACCTCTCCCAAATCCTAGATGCACCTTTTTTGTTGTTACACCAAGTGAAACATGTCCCAACAAAGCCAATATCATGGAAATCATTGTTGGTCATAAACATATTCAACTCCTTAGGTCCTTTAGAAAAAAGGAATCTTTTTCCCCCCCTCTTTTCATCCTTAGATAGAATGCAATTAAAATAACCTCCAATAATAGAAGGTGTATTGCAAGGCATAAATAGTTGCCACATTCCAAGTGCCCAGTAAATCACTGTTAAGAACTCCCATTACTACTTGAGAAGAATGTTCAATAACTTCAAAGGATACAACATTCTTATTCCAAAGAACCAGGATTCCACCCGAGGTTCCATCAGCAGGATGATAAAAACACTCCCAATCGCTTCCAATAAGAAAATTAACAGCTCTTCTATCCATGCTAGACATCTTAGTCTCGGATAGACCAATAAAAACCCCTCATTATCCTTCATTATCTCCCTAAGATATAGAGAGGTCTTTCTCTTTCTAGCCCCCCTACAATTCTAGAAAATAAACGAAGACATTATAAAATAATAGGGGAAGAATCCCCCACCATCTTGTTACACTTACTTTCTCCTTTTCTCTTCCTATGAGCAGCTTCAACTGGTCCCAAAGATTTTAATTCCTTAGCCAATTTGTTTTTACCTGAAGTTGTCAAAGAATACTCAACATCTCCTTTGCCAGGTAACCTTTCAGAAGAAACTAAATGAATTTTTTCTGAAACCATAGTAGTTTCAATAGAATCTTTAGTGTGATCATTAAGTTTGTTTTTGTCCACTATTTCAGCAACTTCAAATACTTCTCCATCCTCATGATCTTCCTCTAACATCTGAAATTTGTTATGAATACAAACATCAGTTGTAGTCTAATGTTCATGGGCTTGTTTTGTAATACCAACGTCCTCACAGTGAGTCTATTTTCCAGAGATTTCCTGCAACTTCTCCGTATTATTCGAGTTAGTACAAATTTCCTACATCCTTTCATTCTGATCCTGGACCAAATTACCCACAGGTTTATATTCCTGGTTATGTTGCATTGTCAATCCTGCATTTTTCTTCAAATTCCTGAATCTTTTATTTCTGAATTTCACATGAATCCAGGGGGCGTATTCAGCATTCTCTTTTTGCTTTAAACCACCTTCAACAGGAATACAATCATCCATCTTCACTTCACTTGTTCCAGTCATGTTCTTTTCCATAATATGCATAAATTTGGATTCAGGACAAAGATATTTACTATGCCCAACTCTCCCGCAATGATAACACAGAGATGTAAATTTCTCATATTCAACTGCTTAAAATGTTCTTCCTTGAATTCCTTCAATCCACACTCCTTAGGTTGTTTATTTTCAAGATTAATACGTACACAACAACGTGCATATTTTCTTTTCCCCCATTTAAAAGAGTTCCCATCAATGAACATAGGAATTCCAATCATAGAGGTAATTCTAGAAATATTTTTATCATCTCAACAGCTGAATGATAAAAAAGGAAATTGAATCCAAACGGGAGAAGTAATACCTTTTAATGATTCTGGGGAAAAAGAGGTGGACCATTTATCCATTCCAATAATATGATTCTCAATATACCAAGGTCCCCCACTTAGAACTTCCTCCATGTATTCAATTTTTTTGAAAGAACAAAGAATCCAATTAAGTCCAAGCATCATTAGATGGAAATTACCAAACCTACTCCATTGCCTTCGGAGTTCCTGGCTACAAACAGAGAATGGGACATCATTCCCAAGAACTTTGATCACAAGAGAATTCTTCAATATCTGAGAATTGACCAATTCCAAATTAGAATTTAGCTTAACGACAACTCCATCTTCAGTCATTTGCGTAGAGGCCATATTATAATTCAGCTTGATATGCTGAGTCTTCTTCCAAGCCAAGATAAAACTATCCTTAGGAACCTGATCTTCATTCTTCTCAATAGCCGTATCAGTAATATCAACGTCATTCTCAAAGTTAGCCGATAAATTCTTGCTAACCTGAATTTGATCTTCAACTTCTTGAATTCCTTCAAATTTGTTAACCTTCAACACCAATCCTGAAGAGGAGGTCGCGTCTTTACCCAAACTCCCGAGAGAATCAGATTTTGACTAAGTAAAACTTGCTGAATCATTTTGAACCTTTATTAGTCCTTTTCCTTTACCTTCAACAACCGGTTATTGCCGCAATGCTGGCCTGAAACCTTCTCTAATCACCAGATTTGTATGAGGTCTTGCCGAACTCTAATCAGTAGAATCCATTCGAATCTTTTCATTCATTTGAAGAAATGGTTTGACGAAATTGCTTGAAATGGAAGCGGAATGATGATTATCGGCAGCAAGAAGTTGTCGGCGGTCAGGTAAAACCATCTTCAACGATTACGGAAAACCCGCAAAGCAGCCCGCGAATTCAGAAATTCAAAAACAACGAAGAACTTTCTCTCTCTAGAAAACCACAACTTCTCTCTCTAGAGCAATACTAGTCCGCTCCTTGCTCCTCACTTATGATCTCCACAAGTAATTTTTTTCATTTGACGTTTTATTAGCTGTGCATTGATTATGTCAAAATAAAGAACAAAAAAAAAACATAAAGAGAAAAATAAACCACGATCTACAAAACACAAATGAATATAAGAGATTTACATGCATTATTAGGGTAACGAAAAACAAGTAAAATTCTAGAATTTCCCTTACAACCAAAATATGTTCCAGGGGAGCTGTCCCTTGACCCCACAACCTCACCGGGCATGTCGAACTCTGCCAGAGAGCACTGCCCTCTCAGACCCCCAACATATTCCCTAAGTGGATGGATAAAAACTATCATTTCTTCAGCCCACAAATCTTTCAACTTCAATAATTCTTCATTCTGAACATTTGCATACTTCCTTTTAGACTCCAAGTCCGATGGGCATGTCATCTGCTTAAAGAATGAACATCCTCCTCAAAATCAATCTGCATCTTCATTGATCTTCATTGATTTTTTTTCTCATTTTTTTTCTTTCTAAGCATGAATCAAAAGAAAAATGATTCATGTAGCTGATCCGACGAAGTAGAACAAAAACTTAATGTTGTTGTTTTAAGCTTGTATCAAAATTTATTGTGCTGAAATCTGAAATATTAGAGAGCTTTCATAGTTATTTTTATTGAAAAAAAGAACGTAAATCCTAAATCTTAAATTTGAATGAAATATCTCTAAGCTGGATCAATCGGGCTGGAGAAATTATTCTGTGTGGAATTTGATCACAATGATGTGTTCGGTTGCTTACGTGGAAAGGGTTAAACAGTCAATTGACTTGCGTAAACCTCATAAACCCAACCCGTCTTCCATCCCGACCCGGGAGATTTAGGTTGGAGCTTCTTTTTTTTTAGAATTTAAGGCGTGTGCGAATCACCGCAATATATAACACTTAGAGCCAAAATTTTCGTAGAGAAGCCAAAATTTTCGCAGAGAAAATGCCGATGAAGATGGAGATTGATCTGGAGGAGGATATTGGTTTTTATGAGCAGACAATATTTTGGCAGGTCTCGGAGGAAGCCGATAACCTGGAGAATGCCGACGTCCAAGAAACAAGCGCACATGAAGCAGAACACGTAGAACCAGTGGGACTGGACGAAAAGTTCAGCATCTCGGTAAAGTTCGCCTCCTTCCAAGTTTTCTTTGTGTATTTATTGTGTTTAACAAAGATGCATTTTTTTATCAACAATGTGCATAATGTAAAATTGTAATTGATTTAAAAAGAATACTCGATGTTCTCTTCTTCTAAAGTATTATTGATCTAGGCTACAATAAGGATTTTGTAGTTAGATTTTCTTATTTAAAAGTTTTGTTGCGTATTATTTGTGTATGTATTGCGTATCTGTTTGATATACATTGAATATTTTCTGCGTATACATTGCGTATACATTGCACATATGTTAGGT
>NW_021318785.1:1688542-1691535 GCF_001605985.2 Dendrobium catenatum
AGGATTTCATAAATTCTGTACACTCCAAGCAACCATCAGATCGGCAGTGTAATTTCACAAGCATGCCCGAATGCTTCACTAAGGACTTCATAAATGCTGTACATTCCAGTCAGGCATCTCCAGCTAAGCAGTACAATTTCACAAGAATGACTGAATGGTTAAACGGAGGATTTGATATCACAAGCATGCCCATCTAGTCAGGCATCAGTACAGCAGTTCACCAGCATGCCTGAGTGCATGACAGACGATTTCATAGCCGGAGAACCGTCCAGTCAACCATCAGTAAAGCGAGCAAAGCATTCTAATTTCACAAGCATACCCAAATGCTTCACTCAGGAACACATAACAGGTGTACGTTCCAAAAAGCCATTAGCAAAATACCTGAAGTTGATGATGGATATCATTAAATCAGAAAATTCTATGTTATAAGAATATTTGTATGATGGATATTTATAAGTAAGAATATTTTTTGACAATATATTTATGTAATAAAGAATATTTGTTTTAGCTGTTAATTTTAATTTGCGTATGGACTGCGTATATAGCGCGTATACAGCGCGTATAAAAACATATACAAATCGTATTTTCTAGGTTTCTGAAAATGCAATCTATTTTCCATTATTACTAAATAATTTTAGCCCATTATGAATTTATGATCTCCTTTATTGCATTCATAATGTTTGTAAGGCATTTATTTCATTTGGTTGTGGTAGGTTGAGATCTCCTTTATTGCATTCATAATGTTTGTAAGGCATTTATTTCATTTGGTTGTGGTAGGTTGAAGTAACATTAATGGTATTCATTATTGCTTTGAATGAATTTTTTGCTCACTATTATAAAAAACCAAATAATAATTGAAATTATGTCTTTTACGTATTTTAAGCGTATGATCTGCGTCCTTAACGCGTATAGTTTACGTAAATAGTGTGTACTATACCCATACCCATGTAAACATTCCTAATCGAATGGAATGAAGGTTCAATGAAGAAAAACAAGGGTGTACACTAACAATGGTGGGAAACCCTATATTGGAAATAGTACGTAAATAATGCGTATATAGTGCGTGAAGGGTTTCATAAAGGTTGCTCTAAGCAAGAATTTGAGTTGTCTTGTTCGATCGTCATCCCTAGTTCCTTGGAGGTTCAAGAGAGATCTACTTCAGCAATTGATCGAGGTTCTCTACCTGCTTCAGTAGGAAGCGAAAGGAGTTGTGATCTCTAAGGGTGTATAGTTTGCGTAAATAGTACGTAAATAATGCGTATAGAGTGCGTACTTTGAATACCTAAATGAAAATATTCTTAATCGATTTGAAATAAGGATCAATGGTGGGAAACTCTATATTGGAAGCTCCTTGCTTGTTTTATTGACGAGGAGATGAATTCGAGTTAATTTTACTCTTCTCCACATACTCTAATGAATGCTCCACCATAGGAGCATAACACCCACACTCTAGAACCATCACTTGTGTAAGGCACAAGGGTGTACACATACACCAAGTCTCATTGATGAATTCTTTTAAATCATTTTAAAACGATGCTAAAATGAGTATTTGAATGATTCATACCGAACGAATGCATCGAATTATTTAAATTCGAATTAATTTGATTTTTTAATCAAAAAACCAAGAACTGTCTAATGCGTATGGAGTGCGTATTCGATGCGTCTAATACGCGTACGTAATGCGTATAGAGTGCGTGCTTTAAATACCTAAATGAAAATCTTTTTAATCGATTTGAAATAAGGATCAATTGTGGGAAACCCTGTATTGGACGCTCCTTGCTTGTTTTATTGACGAGGAGATGAATTCGAGTTAATTTTACTCTCCTCCACATACTCTAATGAATGCTCCACCATAGGAGCATAACACCCACACTCTAGAACCATCACTTGTGTAAGGCACAAGGGTGTACACATACACCAAGTCTCATTGAGGAATTATTTTAAATCATTTTAAGACAATGCTAAAATGAGTATTTGAATGATTCATACCGAAGGAATGCATCGAATCATTTAAATTCGAATTAATTTGATTTTTTAATCAAAAAACCAAGAACTGTCTAATGCGTATGGACTACGTATTCGATGCGTCTAATAAGCGTACGTAATGCGTATAGAGTGCGTACTTTGAATACCTAAATGAAAATCTTCTTAATCGATTTGAAATAAGGATCAATTGTGGGAAACCCTATATTCGACGCTCCTTGCTTGTTTTATTGACGAGGAGATGCATTCGAATTAATTTGATTTTTTAATCAAAAAACAAAGAACTGTCTTCCGCGTATATACGGCGTATGAGCTGCGTCTAACACGCGTATGGTAGGCGTATAGAGTACGTACCTTCAATACCTCAATAAAAATTTCTTAATCGATTTAAATGAATGTTCAATGGTGAGAAACATTATATTCAACACTCCTTTATTGAGGAATTCTTTCTCAAATCATTTTAAAACGATGCTAAAATCACATGAAATCATTCTTAATTACAAGGAAAAAATGCCAGTTATGTACATAAATTTAAAATATGAAAAGTTCATTTCATTGCAGCACAAAATAATCCGTATGCAAATTTTGCTCTATATTTTGGCATTTTTTCTTGCCAATCCGTTCTCTCTTGCCAGTTAGAATTGTTTTGTCGAACAATATTCTTCATGTATTTGCAAACGAACATACCACAATCTGTATTGTTGGTCTGAGTTGGCGCCTTCTTCATTGTCTTGAAACTCCATTTAGTGATATTTTGACGAAAGGCTTTTTTGCAATCCTTATTTAAGCTTGCAATCTGAACAATATATGGAATAGAATTTAGTCACTTAAAAATAATCACGAAATTTATAAACAATTCAAGATTAGAATCAAACTCACTATCTGCACAACAATACTTCTATGCATAGGGTTGGGCACAGAGTCGTAAAATTCCCACCTTTTCTGCTTTATGTAACCAGCTAGAAGGGTCTAGTGCTCTCCGTGAATAATTGGATTAATTATAATACTGC
>NW_021318785.1:1692456-1786049 GCF_001605985.2 Dendrobium catenatum
TTTTCAAGGCGGATTTGGGCTGCAGAGGAGATTGTGGGGGGAGATGATGTTCAGGAATGTTAGTTTGAATGGGTGAAAGAGGGGTTGATGGATATTTCTTTACACCCAAGATATCAGATTCTTCAGGGGTTACTCCTTGGATGTCAACAAAAATCTATAAAAAATTATTCTCAAATAAATACGCAATCTAAATGCAATCATATACGCAAGATATACGCATTGTATATGCAGTATATACACATTCCATACGCACAACGTACGCAATACATACGCAAACTGTACATAATAAATAAGCAATATATAAAACTGTACACAATAAATACCTGTCTTCTCTTTAAATTAACAAATAATTTGTCTGTCTTCTCAGTGTTATACACAATGTCATCAGACCATTGAAGAAAACGGGGCCTTCTGTCAGGATACTTTAGGAGATGAATGGAAGTGTGCTCTAGTAATCAAACCTGCATAAAATTGAGATATTCTCAGTAAAATTTAGCAAAACAATCAGTCAATTAAAATGTTTAATTAGAATTGTTTTAACACTCACAATAAGCAGTGGCACAAATTCATTTACATAACCCGCTGGTCTGTTCTTTGAGATCTTCATAGATACATTATTAAAATCTTCAACCAGGCATTTCCAAATTGCCCATGCCCAGTTAATTGATGAAAAATCATCAACATTATTTGCTATTGTCTTTAACCTCTTAGGAACTTTAAAGTTGCTTTGTTGGAAAAATAAATTAGAACACAAATACATAATAAATGTTTTCAACATGGTATCTAGGGAGCTTTCCCTAGTCAACTCAAACATTTTAGTCTTAATATCCTTTGAAGTGATTGTTGAAGTCGGCAAGGACATCCAAGTAATCTCCTCACCTCTGTTTGGTAGTCCAGTCAGGAGGGCAACTTCATCAGCTGTGAAAGGTACAACATGACCCTCTATAATGAAGCTTTGCTTTTCAATGTTCCACATTGTCAGCAGCTGGTAGATAAGTGGGGCGTTTTGCTCAAATCCAAGAAATTGAAGAAATTGATAAATATTCAGTTCCTTCAATTTTTCTTCAATTTCAACAGGAATTATATCGGAAAATGTATCACACATTATTCTGAAGGTCGAAACATAGCATCTATATGATATAGGACGGACGTAGGTCTGCGTAGAATAAGAAACTATAATTAAATACGCATATAAAATGCAATAAATTACGCAAATCATACGCATATTATACGCAAGTTGTACGCATACCATACGCAAAACATACGCGTTACATACACAAGATGTACGCATACCATACGCAATATACGCAAATGATAAGAAAAATATCAGCAGAAATCTAGGGTTTTTTTCACTAATCGTTTTTTCTTTATTAGAAGTTTAGTTTTATGATTTAAAGTTCCAAAGTATTTATTATAAAACGTTAGGGTTTGTCTTTAACTTATACGCAGAAAATAAGCGACATTTACACATAATATACACATTGTATACAAAATAAATTAGCAGAAAGAACGAATATGGTGTGATAAATATAATCTTTTATAGATACTTGGAATGATTTGATTTTATTTATTGGTTTCTTCAGCAAATACGCGTTGAATATCATAAAAATACGTAGTTCGTTTTATGTCATTGTAAGAATTTACGCACCTTTCTCTTTGCAGGTGAATCCTCCATGTTGAGCAAAAGAGATTGATGGATTTTTCAGAAAATTTTTTTTGCAGGAAGCTCGGGAGTGCTGGAGCGAATGGATAGAAATCTGGAATTTCGAAAATGTTAAAATTTTCCGCGTTTTTCGTTGTATTTACTGGGCGGGCCATCGGTCTTTTCATCTCTGAAATGACGAACGGGTCGGACCTTACTTGCCACATAGACAAACCATGCGTAATGAATTTATTCGCTGCCGAACACATTCTTGTGATCGGATTCCATATAGAATAATTTCTCATTGGCTGACTAGAAAAAAATAAAATACAAAATATCCGCTACTGTCGCGATTTTATTGTCCGGACTCTCCACTTAAACCTCCTCTTGGCTCACCGGCCATTCTACAGTTTTGATAATGGCATCGGCATCTCTTTCCACGAAAGCCCAATCTCCAGTATTGAAAACATACATGAAAGCCCCCGAGGGCCGTTATACGCTCCAGTATGAGAAGATACACCCTGCCAGTCTTCTTCAGTATTACCACGCCAAGACCATCTCTCAGGTACCGTTATTGAGGATCTTGATGAGTTTTATTGGCGAGTCGTAGTAAAGTCGTATGAATTCTGCAGCTAACGATAGCTGATCTCAAGGAGAAATCGGTCGCACAGACGGTCACCACTCTGCCTGCCGCCACTTCCGCCAGTTCCACAAGGACGGTGGCTTCAAGGCTTCTTGGAGGAGCGGGGAGTGGCGCAAGAGCCCTAAGCTTTTCCGGTGGGAATGGTACGGGCAAGGCCGCCTGCGTGGGCGGCAAGATTGGAGGGTCTGTGCCTACTACCTCGGGTTGGACTAGTTATTCATCAAATTCTGATTATTATGAGAGGGGGACGTACCTGGTCTTCAATGCTGGAGATACGCTTTACATTAGTGATCTTAATTCACCAGACAAGGTCTTTTTTTTTTTGGTCTTCCAATTACAAGTTCATCATTAATATTTGGTTTGTTAGCTTTTGTTGGTTCCTAATTTGTTTAGGCTTGCTGTTCCAGGATCCTATAAAATCTATTCATTTTGGAAATTCAAACCCTATGTGCCATGCATTTGATTCAAAGTCGGATGGACATGATTTGTTGATTGGACTGCAGAATGGAGATAGTAAGTTCAACATTTTCTATCTTGAGATGGTCCACTTAATTTTTTTTTTGTCTCCGACCCTCCTATTTTTGTTGCTGTTGCTGCCATCTTTCTCTCAATTTCTATGTTCCTTTCTCGGGCTTTGCAGTCTATTCAGTGTCATTCAGACAGCAGCTGCATGATGCTGGGAAGAAGCTTATTGGTGCTCAGCATTATAACAAAGATGGTGTGATGACCAACAGGTGTGTTCTTGTTCATGTTTTTACTGTTTATTGTCGACAAGTTAACTTTTCTGTCTTATATGTGATATGAGATGAAATATGAACCAGTATAAAAAAAAAGACCTACCTGATGAGGAGATCGGACCATGGAGAGTCTACTGTAGGAGAGGCCGACGATCTACGGCCGTGATTGAGTCGTTATATTTCTAGTTTTTCTTGTTTGCATGAGACTTATTTATGTTATTAATTTGTTCCCTGTTTTGCCCCTCTTAATTGTTTATGTTGTGGTTGTTATTGATGTGTATTGTTTTCAGTTATTTATTTTCTGTTTTGCCCTCTACTTATGTGATGTGTCATGGGTATTGTTGTCTTTTGGTTTTTCCCTTTGTTTGGGCCTATATATATGGCTCTCCCCTCATGTAATGTTATGATGATTATGTTATAAAATTTTGATTTTGTGTGATCTTGTTCTCTTGGGGAATTGAGAGTGTGAGCATGAGAAGTCTTTGGAGAAGGCAAAGCATCACCCAACAGCCTTTGGGCTCTTGGTTTTTATCTAGCCGAACGCCCAACCCCCATCTCCTGCACCAGCCGAGCATCTCCCACCTCCACTGGCAGCTCCTACAGTCCACAAAATTTTGCCTCAACACCAACAACAAACGCCCTTTCATTTTCTCTTATGACCCTTAATATTCCAACATTAAATGCACTTGAACCCTTGGTATTCCCAAGCATAATTAATGTAGAAATCAATTTGAATTTTCATTTAATTTGTAGGATTTCCAAACCACCTTTCTATCTTCCCAAGCAACCCTCATTAAGTTTCAACTTTTTCCTTTCCAAAGCCAAACATTAATTCCTCCACTTAGCCATGCACAATTAATTACAATTTAAAGCTTCTAATTAATTGGTCAAACTTCCCTTAATTATTTTTCCCTAATCCCTTGCCTACTCACTCCTCTTCCCATATACTGCCATTAATTCCCAAGCAATTTCCTAAGCTCCACTTAATGTTGCCTTAAATACCTTCCCCTTTCCCAAGTTGGCCGACCCCTTCCCCTTCCCTCTTCCACATCATTTCTTCTCCATGTGACTACTTTTCTCTCCCATATCAGCCACACTCAAAGGAGAAAATAGTGAGCATTCGCATTTAAATTCAGCCAACATCAAGGAGGAATCACATAGAAATCTGAAAGCATTTTGCAAGAGAAGCAAGTATATGAAGATAGCCATCAAGGAGTCCAACTACGTTATTATTGAGCTAAGTATCTAAACCATTCTTCTTAATTATTCTCCTCTTAGCCAGATACTTGGTTTGCCTTCCTTCTTGGTAACATCGTTGCAAGTTTGTTATTTTATCCCCTCTTAGTTGTACTTAAATTTGAGAGAAAGGACCACACTTGTATTGTTTTTTGTTGAATGTTGTGCTTGTGCCGATTTACATATGTTATGTCTCAATTATCTTATCCTTTGCAATGTCAAGCCATTGCATGCAAGTGTTCAAGTAACTTCACATGTTTCTAATTCAAATAGCCTATTGTTTTTACTATTTTGCAAAGTTTATGTTCTTGCGTTTTAATTAATTCTAACAAGAAATCGCTTTTTGCAGGACTTGATCATTCAGTCCTGCATCACTACCTTACTCTCGCATGCCATGATGCATATGATGAGCCTATAAGAAAAAAAGTCTTAGATGTATTTTTTGGGATAATTTTGCTGTTTATATGTGATAATAAATTAATAATGAAAGTTTTTATTATTAGCCAGATTTTGATTTTGTGGTATCTTGCAAAAATATAAGTACTTGTTATTGATAAAACTTTTCTTAAGTTATAATACTATTTATATTTGCACTAGCATACTTTATGAATATTAGATAATCTAGTAATTAGAAACCTATTTCTTGATTGTATTGGAGATTTTAAAACAAAAGAAAAAGAAGATTGGTGTTTCATACTATAGCCTTCTTTATAAAAGAAGTCTTTATTGATAATTTTAGCCTAATTGCTTTGATCTTCCTTAGATTATGTTTTCCTACTCATTATATTCATCCTATACTTTCAACATCTATGCTATCACCTAACTGCATTATACAAATTTTTTTGCTCTTTATTGTACATGCCCATATGACCTTAATTCATTTTTTTTTTCAGAACATTGCCTTGAGTTGGCATTACTAAAATATCTATTACTTTAAAAACAATAATTTATTTTCTTTTCTTCATGATTATAGGGCATCTATTTTGATTTTTTTTTACACCTAGCTTGATTTCATTGTGCATTCAATATTATCACTTTAGTCATGATTAGAGAAAAATTCCATCCTAGGTCATTTCAAGTTAAAACCACTTGAATTTAACTAGATTCCCATCTGAGTCCTAAACCAATGTGCATATAGAATTTGTATTGGCCTTCTCTCAAGAGAAAGGGGCATGCACCTTCATTAACAAATAGTTTTTGGAAATTGTGTATAACAATCACATTAGACATGAAATCATGATTGTGTTGTAATTGAATATTTATGTGCGTGTAAAGTTTTCCATTGGTTGGACATGAGCCAAAATGGTTTGAAATGAGAGAGGGGGGGGGGGGAGATTTTTTTGAATGGTGATGTAAGGTCTATATGATCTTCATTATGAAGACAACAACTTGATTACATGGTGGTGGATGTGTTATTTGGGTGGTGATGAAATATATATTCAGGTTTTCGATAAATTTGGTACAAAAATATCTAGGCTATCAAAGGAAAATTTTTGTTTGAAAAAGAAAGCGGAACTCTAGATTAAAGGTTTGGAATGTTAAGGAACTAATTATTATGATCATATGATTTTTGGATCAGTGGTTAAAAAGTTATGATATTGTTAATCTGATTGCTCACATCAAAATATTAGCTCTCTATATTGAAATTTTAGCTAGAGAATCATAGGATTATTGGGGAGTTGAGTTATTATAAAGTTATGATAAATGTGAAGGAATATTTAGGAGAGTTTTGAAGAGATTGTATGTATTTTTTATTTAAGAGAAGCTAGGCTCGTGATATTTAGATAGTAGATTATATGAAAATTATGTCGAAAAAGAGGATGAATAAGAGTATAAAAAAGATAATTAAATGTTAACCAAAGCTCTAAGAGATTAGCCACCAAGTATCACTGGAGAGTGGAGAAGCCACCATGCTTTTTCTATATGAACTTTAAGCATGCAAAAATAATTTTTATTCAAAAAATCAAAAGGTATAAAGCAATGTCCTATTTATAGATTTGTTTTTCAAATTTAGATAATTTAAAAACATCAGGAGCCAATAAATATTATTCTATGTTTTGATGATTAATATTAATGAAAAAAAAAATAAAAAAAATGAAAAAAAGAGAAATAAAATAAAATTTAAAGCCTTTAAATATATGAAATTTTGGATTTGCTAAACAAGATAAGTAGAGTGGTCCTAAAATCAAACAATTTATGAAATTTTTATTTCCTTAACTGGTAAGGCGCACATTCCCATAAAATAACCTTAATTTGAGCTTCTTTATTATTCTTTCATAAATTTAAAGTGATTATTGGTCATCTATGATCTTGTATGAAGAGATGTACATGATAAACTAGTAAAATCTTGATATAGAGCTTTAGTTTGTGATCTTATCATTGACCTTTGTCATGGTGTAATATCAACTCCATCGAACCTCAAAGAACTCTACTATACAGAGATAAAGTCTATGTTCATCAACAAAATTTGGTGCAAGCTTCTCTATATCTTTTTTTGCTTCTCTATAACTTTTTTGGTCATCCAAGACTCCTTAGAAGGAGGTTGGATTTTTCATTTGACCAAGAACTAGGTGATGTTCTTGTTGGTGGGTATAGTTGTTATGAAATGATGTCATTATTATCCAAAATTTATATGGCATGAGAAGACGCAAATTTGGACTTGTGCCCATGCAATAAAATTATATTGCAAATATTGAGGTTTAATTTATTAACAAGATAGTATATCCTCAATGTTGAAAATAGGATTTATTTACATGTTAGATAGCAATTCAAGGAGATAAGTCGTTGATCTAAATTTTTTATGAATTTTGAATGGGCTACAAGCTGTAGCATGAAGTTTACTATATTTGGTGAGATAATGTTCAGGGATAATTTGAATTAAGATATGATTTATTTCATTATATTTATTAGAAAGACACTTAGAATTTACTTTGTTTGTATATTTATTTAACTTAATTATTGCTTTACTTGGTCATCTAAATATTTAAAATTTGTGCAAAGGTTAATGCTGCATCTAAAACTGAATGATGGGGAATAACTACTAAATTAGTAAATTTCTTTGGGTTTCAACCAAAATACAATTTTGAAAGATATTTTTTGGGTTCTAAAAATAGTGTTATTATATGCAAACTTAGAAGTAAGTTGATGCAAGTCTCGAGTGTTAATATTTTAACCTATTAAGCACCTCAGCAAATTACCTAAGTATCTGTTAATAATTTGTGTTTGACCATCTATTTAAAGGTGAAATGTGGTTGAAAATTTAATTTTGTTTTAAATGGGTTTCATATCATTTTCTAAAAATATGATTAACATCTTTGTTTAACATTATTGTTGATGTTAACTCATACGGTAACAATTTGCTTGAAGAAAAGTTTCATTATATGGTAGGTATTATTAGTTTTTGAGCATAGAAAAAAATGTTTCATTATGGAGAACTTATCAATAACCAAGAAAATACTATCATTCCTATGAGTTCTTGGCAGTCATAAATTGAAATTCATGGAAATGTCACCCCAAGGTCGATAAGGGATTGGGAGAGCAATATATTTGCTAGCTTTTTATTTTGTTGTTTTGGTAAGTTTTTAAGTGAGATAATAAGCAATAACAAATTCAATATCTCTTTCTAGGGAGGACCAAAAATGTTTTTATGCTTCTAGCTCAATGGTTTTATGCTTGCTTAAAGTGTTTCGTTATACCCCAG
Source organism: Dendrobium catenatum (assembly GCF_001605985.2). NCBI lineage: Eukaryota > Viridiplantae > Streptophyta > Magnoliopsida > Asparagales > Orchidaceae > Dendrobium > Dendrobium catenatum. The sequence goes on from NW_021318785.1 coordinate 1,700,415, forward strand.
AATGAAGCTAAATTATGAAAATTCTTTAAAAAATGATTTAGAGATACATAGCTTATTTTTTGGATAAAGATAGTAATGAAGAATAAGATAAAGGATAGTTAGAGACTAGAGTAAGAGATTTATCTAGACGACCATGATTAAAAAATGAAAATCAGGCAGGTGGTATATTCATCCTTTACTTTTAAAAAGCTAGAATTTGTGATTCTTAATGGGATGATTAAAGTGACTTGTGATAAGGCATTGACAGTTTATTCTCTATATTTAGCCTATGTTTCAGAATAAAAGAATAGTTTTAAAGAAATTCAATTCATCATACTTTTGATTAAGTTTTATTTAGGTGCTGATAAATTTACGGGCATAATGGTAAGAAAGTAGGATAAATTCATTGTGTAGTGGATAGTATATCCAATGTTTTAGGGATTAGATAATGATATAAAATTCTGTTTTATTAGTTGATTAACATGGGTTCTCTGATTTAATTTCTCATTGAAATAAGCAACATGTTGATTTTTTTAACTAAGTACACCTATGTCGATTCCAGAGGCATCACAAGAGTTCATAAAAACTTCTAATTTTGATGTTGGCTACATCATAATTGAGTCACCTTAGATGGTTTGGATGCATAAAACTTTGGCCTTCCGATGACTCGGTTAGGAGAGTAGCTGTATTGGATTTGACCTATTTTAAGAAAGGTAGATGTCGACCTAAAAAAACATGTCTAGAAATTATTTGAAATGACATTTTTTTAATTAAATTTAAATGAGAATTTGACTCTTAACTGAAAACAATTGAGAAAAAGGATTCACTTAGCTGACCCCACGTAGTGGGATAAATGCTTGATGTTATTGTTGTTATTGTTGCTACTATAGATGAAAATAACATCAATCAATGTCATGAATATTATGATCATTGGATAATCTATTGGGCATAACTAATCATTCATAACACGAGTATCTACACATTTCTTCAAAATTCATCCTTTTTTGGTTTTAGATGAACAAAACAAAATATGGACTAAGGCTTTCTTGTAAGAAGCCCTTCTTAAAGGTGTCGTTTACTCGTCGTTGTAATTTTGTATGTTCAGTATGGTTCATCTTATAATGCGGTAGGTTAGCTAGTTGTGAACCTATGATGAAGTCAATGGTATGCTGAAAGTCTCTCTTTGGGGTTGGGTCATCAAGTAAATTATTCGAGATTATATTAGAGAACTCATAAAGAAGATTAGAGATCACAGTAGATATGTGAGTTTTTGAAGAGGTGTGAATGATTTCCTTAACATTGGATAAGTACTTGCGTATAGTCCAGATAAAATTTTTTTCTCAACATTTTGAAACATAAGTGTTTAATATGGATCATAATAAGGTGAGATAAGTTAGTAGGGAAGATTTCTAGGGCTATGGGTGACGACATGGGGAGGGGGTTCAATAATTATAAGCTGATGTTTAGCTATTTTATATGGGCAATTATAGGTTTAATGTTAGAAGTGATTTTATGTGGGGGGAAGTATAGCCTTTTTCTCTTATGATTTAATTGGGTGTAGCTTGATGGTAATATTATTTAACTTATACATAAGTATTTTGAGAACTTTAATGAATCAATATTCTATTTGAAAGCCAGGGTCTATCTAATAAGATCTGGGCAATGTTCATGGGTAAAAATTACACTGTTTCTAATCCTCATAATTACAAATCTTAGTTGGAACAAAACATCTTGAAGTCATTGATAAAGATATGTGATTAATGAAATGGCTTAGGGTGAGGTTCGAGTTTTAGGTTTCTTTGAATAAGGGCATCGATATAGATAATATTCATTACACTCCTACCATCTATAACAATTTTTTATCTCTTTCCATTATAAGTGGCTATCATTGAAAAAAATATTTCTTCAATGCTAGTCCTTTCAAAATTTTTTTAGTCATCGAAAACATCTCATAACAACAACGAGTGTCTCACAAATCATCTTTGTTTTTTGAAAGAGGGTCATCATCCAAAAATTCCACATAATTTTTATGTTCAAAGGACTCAACATCTTTTAAAAATAGGATTTTTGTTGTGCAGTTGTTAACATAACTCTCTTTTTGACATTTAAAATAAATAATATCATTTGCGCTCTTATGATTGGGTTTAAGAAGAGTTTTGGACTGGGGAGTACTAGTGGTTAATTAGATAGTGAATGTCAAGGTCGATGATCTACATTTAAACTTATATGTGGAAGTTGAATAAGATAAGTTCTTAGGTTTCAAAGAGGGTATCAATTTCTTTTATTTTTCAATCAAATCATTAGAGCAAAGTAAAAAACATCTTGTAAAGTCACAGATCATGTAATTCAACTTCATTCCTGATTTCCGGTTGGAGTCCAATGACAAACATATTGACAAATTGCCAATCAAGGCCGGCGCAAATTTGTTCTTACTAGGAGGGACTTGTTGGTTTTCATCCAATCAACCACAGACATAGTTTATTGTTTGATGGTCAACATGGTACTATCTAAATGTTTGTCATAAAACCTAGGATAATATTTGGCCTTTAAATTTTTTTTTTTTCATTTCAACCTAAGTCCATTGGCTTCCATCTTTCCTAAATTTTTTTGGCTAAAATATTAGTTCAATATATTTTGTATGCCTTATAAATTTCATTATAATAAAATTTGTTTGCTAATAATCATTCATATTGTATCTTTGTAAAAAATCTCTATTTAGGTCAAGCAATTTAGGAAATTATTGGGATCATGGATTTCATTAAAAGTTTGAACCTTAATTTTTATTTTTGATCAAGGATTATTAAGAACTCTAAAGCCTTGTCTATGTTGATTTGTTGTACTGGAAGGCTTCTAAATTTATTATTCCTAGGTTCAATCTCAAGTTGAGTGTAAAACCTAATAGTTAAGTTTTGTTATTGATCTTAAAAAGTTTAAAATATATTTTGAGACATTAAAATTTTCATTGATAGAATCTAATTCTATTTTTGTGATTGTTGGAACTTATTCACATTATTTTAATATTCTTCACATTATTCTAACATGGCAGCTTTAGGAGACATGCTAATAAATAATGCGTAGTAGTTTTTTTTAGTAATGAGTGATAAAAAGATTAGAGAAATATTTTGGATGAGAGAGAGTGAAAGATAATATATGTGCATAATAAAAAAGAAATTGAGATTAAGAGAACTTCCAAGAGGGGAGGGGGTACAATATTACGTACGTCCCAATTTCTTCTTTGATACTTTAGATCTTTATGATAAATTTCTATTTAGCCTTAAAAGAATAAAGTTTAGCATAATATATTCTAATGCATACAAAAAAAAAAAATTTTAATCATTTTTGAATTTTACAAATCAAGTAATTTTTTTCTAATATTATTAAATGCACAAAATAGATAGAATTTAAATGTTGATTAGATAAATATATTTTGTAGTATTTTATCTTAATTTAATTTATGGCAAGACTTCTATTTGTGCACACGTATTTTATGTAAAGAATCTAAAGAAAATTTTAGGTTATGGTATGTTTAAACAAATATTTGGTTGTCTTTTTGTTGGTAGTAATAACTTGGAAAATTTTTTTTTTATAGAGTAGCCAAATGATGTAGAATATGTAAGTGATCCTATCACTAGAGAAAAAACACATAAAGCTCAAGCCATGAAGAGCAAGCACATTTGAAGAAGTGATTTATTTTTATATATTTTCATGTATTTGATATTGCGAGTGTTATGTGGACTACATAGTTGTTATGTGGACTACATAGTGTTATAATCTACTTTGCTAGCGGTCAATGTGTAACACCCCACAGTACCCCTTAACAGTAAGGTAGAGTGTAACAAGAATAAACATACATTTTTATCACTAAACATCTCATTATGATTTCATTACATTAAGACTTCATATAAAAGATTATATAAACTTCAACTAATACTATAAATGAAGCATGTACCAATTTTCAAGTTTCATCCAAAACCCAGTACAGAGCCACTAAGGAAAACCAAATAATTTCAAAGTAATACATGTCCAATTTGCTTTCATACCTTGAAAATTAAACTAACTAACAAAAGGTAACCTAACATGAAAAGAAGAAACACTTGCATAAATTAGCTTGCGTCAATCTTCTCTTTTCCCTTTCCTGTAACAACAGCCAGAAGAAAGTTCTGGTGAGCTATGAGGCTCAGCAAGTAATGCAGAATTAATTAGTAATAAAAATAATATAACATAAATAATTACAACTTTGAAAATTATTATTGAAACATTACAAGTCTTGATCAATATTATGCTTTGCTATCTTTTGAATCTTTGTTGAATATAAATTTTTATGTGAAAGATTTGGCTATATTTTCATAACATTATTCAATGGAGCCCAGGTAAACCTGGCATTATTGCCATTGAATTATATAGAAGTCCCTTTTACCTCTTTTGGGGTCCCTTTTGCCCCACCTGCTATGCAGGCTTCATAATTCTCTGGGGTCCCTTTTGCCCCTGGGGTCCCTTTTGCCCCACTTATCATGTAGTTCTGATATGGGAACCCTTTTGTCCCAACTACAATGATAAGGTATACATTATTCATAGCCAAACTTTACATTAATTTAGTATTCAACATTCTTTCATAATTCATATCATATCAGTCTTCATTATCATTTATGATATATCTTGTGTATAAGTAATATGCATAAATTTTCAAGAAACTTTAAATTCCTCCCAACATTCTTACATAGAACCATTAGAATGATGTAACCAAACCTTATGTGAACTTATATGATAGCAAAATGTATAAGTAGTAGATCATATTCAAAAGCTTGGAGAAAACATTTTAAAGAAAATAAATTCATCATAACACATAACTTTCTTTAACATTAATTTGGCATTACTTACTTGATGATTTTCCTCCAATTCTCTACCACGAACTCTTTTACAATTGTAAGTCACTCCGAAGCTTTCTCTTTGCATAATCAGATAAATCTAAGACATCACAAGATAAAATCTCCTTAAGACTTTCACTATTAATTGGAATTTGACAACACTGCCATAAGAACCAACTTCTATTGTCCTCGCTATTTTAACCTCTTACTTTTCCTTCATTGTTTCTGCCATTAGATTGCATATCTACACAGATTTATAATTCTTCATATATTTTTAAAGCAAATCTCTAAATCTTGATAACAATCTCTAATAAACTTCTTCAATTACCTGACGTACTAACTTTGCTGATACTTCACACGTTCATAAAAAAAAACCCTTATTCAATTTCTCTTCTTGATTCCAATCTCCACGGCTGCTATGCTTACCCGATTCTTCATGTATTGAACCGATTACTTCTTTGCTCCTTGCACTATACCGAGAATTCTACTCAGCCTTCACTATGCCGCCCTTTGCAAATCACTGTGCCGAACTCCTTCGCTGGCTTTGCGTGAAACAGAACAGAGAAATCTCTGTTGGCTTGCAAACTTCAAACATAAGAATAAATGAGAATGGGCCCACACGCTTACGTAACTGTTATTATCCTCACATCCTTTAATAACACCTTTTCAGGAATAGAGATATATCTACTTTTATTTAATACTTATCCATTGGAAAAATTCATTTCCAAATCATATGGTTGCCGTGAACTGCTATCTTATTTACACTTTTAGAGAAAGCATCTCTTTAGAATTATGACAGAATTATGGCTTATCAAAGTAAATTACTTGACTGTACATCTTTTACTATTATTTACTTAACTATTATACTTTTATTAATTACAATTAGTCTTAATTTAACAACTGGTGGTTAGTAAACTTTAAATGAAATTTTAAAAGTATAATTAAATAAATTTATATTATTCATACCTGAATTTTGGGTATTACACAATGTGTATAATTTTCTTTGTTAGTGCTTAATGTGTTTGGTCTATGTCATGATAAAAGATGCAAGGGTTGGCTATACTAGTATGCAAAAGTGAAGTGGTTATAGGTGGTTTCTAGTGGGCCCAAGCAAAGGTTGGCCTTGCCTTTCTTTCATTTTCCCTCTTTATTTTGAATTTAAATGAAGGGATGTATCTTTATGTGGTTTCAGTTGTATTGAATATTCTAAGATTGAAATGAAGTGATAAATTTTGTTTGCTATATGTTTTGGAGAGAATTCCATGTGGCTTGGTGGCTGGTCATACTCAAGGAGATTGGGCGATCTCCTTGAATGTCTACTTTGGTGAGTAGGTTTTCATCCTCCTACACTTTTCTTTGCTGCCATCTTCTTGTTTGTGTTCTAATTTTGATAATCCATTTTAGAAAAATTCTAAACCTTATTCCATCCACTTTAATAAAGGAAAATTTCCATTGTTTGGGTTGGCTTAGTTTTCTAAAATTGTTGGACCACGTTCCACTATTTGAAGGATTTGATCATTTTAAGTTGTACAAAACGACAACAAAATCTCCAAATTTTTAGCGCACATAGACTTTATTACCCTAATTTATTTGGGTTGTTCTCGTCCAATTTATGGAAATCTACTAAGTCCCAATTATATTTTTTGCTTGCTATTTCAATGATATAGTTTGTTTTCAATGAGCAAAATAACCAAATAAAATATCAAAACTCTACAAAAAAAATCTACAAACTTCCCGATCCCATCTAATGGATATTTTCGAACAATTTTAAGAATAATTTCTAAATTCCTCCTGATCTATCGAAATCCACATTCAAATCTCCAACCTTGGCCAGTTTAGGATAAAACTGACCTATACTAGTTTCAAAGCACAATTGATCAACCAAATATTTTCCAACTCTTATCGAATCTCTAGAATTAAAGGATACACCCTTTCCTACAAATCAAGTACAATTTTGCTTGATTTGGAGTTATGGAGAGAAAGAACCATTAGGAAGAAGATTTATAATCTATTATGGGTAGATTGTAGGAATTGTGGCTTACTATATAAACTCCTTAAGTCATCTTCACTTTTACATTAACTCCAAATTAATCTTAATTTTTCTAATTATCTTAAAAGAATCGCCCCATCCACCAATGGATCACATCAGTGATCTAAGCCCCACCAGCCCACTCTCATCATGTAATTGTTTAAAAATTTTCTTTATTGAATAAACTATCAAATAAAAAAAATTAAAGCCTCGAGATAGTAATAATAAGTTTTCTTGAAGAAGCAACAAATCTTAGTTGGAGATGCTTAATTCTTTATGTTTTCAAAACATAGATCCTACTACAAAAAGTTTAAATTTGTGCGTGAGGGACTTATGCCTTCAAAGTCCTTTACTTTGACTTTTTTGGAGCCCTTGGCTCTACTACCAATATAATGTAGAGTCAGCAGGTTCCTTATGATGAAGATAATAAATTAATTGGTGTTGAAACGAGTATTCCATGCGAGGGATGTGGGGAAATATTTGGGATTGTTTTAAAGAGTTTGGATGTATTTGTGGGTAGAGAGAAGCTAGGCTCGAGATATGTAGAGGATGTGAAAATTGTATCTGAAAAATAAAAGAATAAGGGTAAGGGAAAATAACCAAGGACTCCCGAAAGCTCAAGGATCAGTCATCAAGCAGGATTTATTGGATAGTAGAGTTGCCATTAAGTTTATCCACACAAAATTTGCTTAAGCGAAAAACAATTTTTGTTCCACGAGTCAAAAAGTATAAATGTCCTATTTATAAGTTTCTTTTCAAACCTAGACAATTTTGAAAAGTCTGAGGTTCTAATAAAAACATTGTTATATTGATTGATGAGTTATCTTAATATAAAATGAAAGAAAGTAAGAGACAACAACAATAACAACTACATCAAGCCTTTATCCAACAAGTGGGATCAACTACATGAATTTTTTTTTTCATTGTGTCCTATTAAGACTCAAATTCTTACTTGAGACTAATAAAAAAGTTATTTCTAATACTTTCTAACCAAGTCTTTTTAGGTCTACCTCTACTTTTTTGGCATAGACCGGATCTAATACATCTACTCGTAATTGGGTCATCGGAAGGTCGATGTTTTATGTGACCAAACTATTTAAGATGACTCTCTCTAATCTTATGTGCTAGGAGCCACTTTAACCTTTTCACGTATATACTCGTTTTGCATTCTATCTTTAAGGCTTCGTTTAGGACGACTTTCTTTCGATTTCTTAAAGCGGTTTTTTAGTATAAAAAATTAATTTTTGTACTAAAAAGCTGCTGTAAGAAGCAGTAGGAAAGTCGTTCCAAACGAAGCCTAAGTTTAAACCACACATCCACCTTAGCATCCTCATCTTTGCAACACTAAACGTTATTTTATACTTCTTTTTTACTGGTCCACAAAAGAAAATAAGAGAAAGAAAATAAAGTGCAAAGCTTTTAAATATATTTAAATTCGGATTGATTAAATAAGATAAGTGGTCTTAAAATCAAGTTTTATGAAGATTTTTATCTCATTGATTGGTATGAATCATATACCCATGAAGGGATCTTGATTTAAACTTCTTAATATTTTCCTTTGATTTTAAAGTGATTATAAGTCTCAGCTGTGGGCTTGCATGGAGAGTTGTAAATGATAAAAGACACAAATCTTAATGAAGAGCTTTGATTGGTGACCCTATCATTGACTTTTATCTTGGTGCTGCAACAAATGATGGAAAGTTACCCTCGTATGGTTGGGGTTCTTATTTGTTGTTCTCTTTTGAGGAATGACCTTTGGATTGAGTTTGGACTGGATAAAAATTTTCTCATGCATGCCCTCTATAACTAAAAGATCGGTCATCATCCATTTGGTTTTTTTTGAAATGAAGTGTTGCCATTCACCTCATTCCTCTTACAACACTTTCAATGCTTAACTTTTGCATCTTGGATTGGATAGCTAAGATGACAATGTTGTCCTCACTTTTGGGATAAACTAGAATGCTATTAAAAAGAACGAGCTCACCATTTTGGTAGTTTTTGTCTACCCAATCTTTAATAATTAAAGAATCCTTAGTTGATATAATGACCAACAAAGAAAAATGAATTTAAATTGGGACAATTTATTGTGTAACACTTAGGATTTGCGGATTTAGACAACTAAAAGCGACTTTTATTTATAATACTATCATCTAAAACTTTAAGAGAGCAACAAAATTATGAACTTTCATTGTCAATGATTTGTTAAATTTTTAATGCTTTTGGTTGAAGTATTACAAAGCATTTGATGCTATCAAATATTTCTGTATTTTTATTTTTATTCGAACAATAGTATGTTTTATGTTCTTTTCTTTTTTTAGCTATCTAATGATGGGAAAGCATCCAATGAACATGGTAGGTTGTGCATGGGGCTTGGTAGACTTTTGGTTTGCTGGCTCGATTGGTCCTTGGCTGCTGTTAGTTCACGGGTTGGCTGTTTTGGGGCCTATGGTGATGTATGGAGAAGGTTGGAGTTGAGCTCATTCTCTTAGTTGCTTGAGCTGATGTCTAGTAGCTCATTAATGTTCTAAAGGTAAGCTCATAAAGTTGGATTCAATTTTGGAGTGGACTTGTCCCTTCTCCTTCCCCTTTCTTCTTGTCTCTTGGGAAACCATGGCTTGTTTTTGTGCTGGCTGAATTCCGTGCCTTGGATTCCACGGTTGGCTGCTGTTTCCGAGCATTGTCTCCTTGGTTCCCACTGTGGCTGTTGGTTTTCCAAGCTGGGGGTTTTCCCGTGGCTTTTGATGCCTTGGTTCCGTGCGGTTCCTTTGGTTCCCGTGGTTGCTCCTTCGGTTCCTGAGCTGGGCTATTTTCAGTAAAAAGCAAATGGGGAAATTCCATGATTTGATGCTTAGGATCTTGTGGAAATTAATTAAAGTGGTTGTTGGTATTCTTCTATCTTGCCTATAAATATGAGATGTTTTTGTAAAGAAGAGTAGTTGATTATTGTGAGCAAATTTGCTATTGACCTGCGGGTTATTGGAAAAGCTTGCGAGCTTGTTCCATTCTTCTTCTCATCCCCTCTGGAAATCTTGCGAGCTCTTTCCACCCTTCGTCTTGGCTTCTAACCTCTTTCGTCTCTCCGCAAGTTCCACTCCATCTGTATCCTTCTTCTTGAGCTTTCGTGGTGATTGTTGGCTGACTTGGAAGCATCTGTTGGAAGAATTAGACGTTCTTGCAGTGGTTGACCATCGGTTTGCTAGCCTTATGCACTTATCTTATTTAACCTATAATTCGATGCATGTGAGGGACCCGCTCTGACGGTTGTCTGAAGATAGCGTTGTTTTTATTTTCTTTGTTTCTTAAAAGTCTCTTCGTGTTTTCTTGTTGGATTTTGAGTATTTTAGTTGATTACTTCTATTTTAATAGAGTCTGGTTTGAGTTCTATCCATTGTTCTCTTTGTTTCAGTTTTCTTACTCTTGTGCTTACATCAGCATTGTTAATGTTTCAGTGTTAATTTTGTAAATAAAGAAGATTATGATTTTACACAAATAAAATTTCCGATAAATTGACCAAAGATTTACTATGTTGACACAAATAAAGCACAATACTGACCATTGGAACACAAATGAGACTCTTTGCTAATACTGGAAACATGCATATCAAACTAGATCAGCCACTATCATTACGAGGACACCCCATTTGGCGCTTTGTCTGCATTGAAACGGAATCTTGGGGCTATTTTGAGAATTTTCCCAAAGAGCACATCCTGTTTGGCGCTTTGTCTGCATTGAAACGTAATCTTGCAGAAAACTTAACCATTCTGCTGAACATCACTGATTCATTATCTAAACTTTGAGAACAATCTTAATTTAATGAACCTTTTGTTTTTCTGTATGTAATTTATCTGTTGTCACATGCGTATGAATTGTATAACAGACAAAAGATTATGGCTACACACAACCTCCCTAAAAAAAAGTTTAATTGTGAATATTGTTATTAAATTTTCAAAATTCGATTTGATGAATTGCATTTGCTGTCCTTGTGTGTGTACTCTATCTCTCACTTTCTTTTTTGGGTGTGCGGAGGGACAAATGCAAGCACTTCAGCTTATGTTATTACTCCACAAGTCTTCAGAATTGTCAGTTATAGAGGCTGTTGTCACTCTCCGTCTCTAGGTTATTGTTTCTTATATCTTGCTGAATGAGGGCACTTTAAAGCTAGCTATTGTTGTATTTGCAGAATTGGATTGGTTGGGTGATAGCACTCTTTTATCTGCATTATGGCACATTGGGCAAAGTTTTGGTTTGTTTTCTAGGCTTGTTAAAAAGCAAAATATTCCTACTTCTGAGATGAAGCTTGTTGCTCTTATGAAGTTTTTTTTTTTTTGTATGCTTCCTTATTTCTTATTAAGCTCATTCTTTACTTACTAACAAACAGTTATCATTTTTATAGAAGATTTACTATTTTTACTTTCTACAGCCAATGCACTTGTGTTGCTTGGGTGCCTGATGGTGATGGTGTTTTTGTTGCGGGGCATTCTGATGGAAGCATTTATGTGTATGAAAAAGTGTGCACCGAAGTAGTTCATGACTCATAGGGCATTACTTTTTTATCATTGAAACTTATAGATTTCCATATGTTAAAATTTCTTTTATTATTTTTCAGGGTAAGGATGTGACCGCTGATTGTTCATTTCCTTCTGTCAAGGATCAAACTCAATTTAGTGTTGCACACTCACGTTCAAGTAAGGTACTAGAATTATATTTTTGAACTTGGATCTGTAAGCTAATTTTTGACCTACTTATGATTATGCATAAATCTTGAAAAGTTTATCATGTATATTATATTGTACTAGGAAGAAATTTCATTATCAGCTAATTAAATTGTTGATAAATGACCAAGTGCTCATTTTAAAAACAAATGGTTATTTTTTTCTTTAGAGGAGAAAGAGTTTAGCGGTGCTGATACTGTTTCTTGATTAATGATGTATGTGGTAAGGGGTCAATTGAGATTTTTTTTTAAATTTTAATTTATTTTGTTTATATTTTAGCATGAAACCAGAATATCTTTGTTTTTATTAGCATGCACTTGCTGTTTAAAAAAATAACAAAAAATATGTTTGAAGTGTGTACTCAAGTCAATAGCTCCTCATTTTGGTTCTGACATGGGCACCTTGTTGAAGAGCTCCACAGGAGGATGTTGCTTTCCATGGTCAAGATGCACATAGGAGTTTTGTCAAGAACCATGTGTTCAATAAGGAATATATGTTGGTGTGATGTGTGTCATTGCATCGAAATGGTGATCATTTAGCTTTAGCTTGTGGTATTGCTGAAGGCTATATTGTGGGATCTGAATTTGTTCATAGATGATACTCGACCTTACTAAGAGATAATCTTTAAGTGAGAGCTAGGAAGTCAAATGGGGTTGAGTATGGAGAGTAAGAGTCCTGAATTTATTGTACGTAAGAAATACTAAATCTAGAAAACTCAAAAAGTGCCAAAAGATGTAAAAGATTCGAAAAGATAAAAAAGATGTCTCTTCACCATTTATTTATAAGTCTCGGAGAGCTATAGGAAAAACTACACCTATTAAGGCAAAAAATAGTAAAAATTACAATGTATAATATGAATTATTATGGTCTGTTATAACATGTGGCCTAGTGATTAAACTCCACTTAGATCTATGCTTATAGCGTGGCCTTCGGTTTCTTGGTGAGTCATTTATGCGAGTCTTAATGAGCAAGTTTCTTGGGCAAGTCCTGGCAGTCTTAACGTATATAGTGAGTTTTTGAAGGCAAATCCTCTGGACATTGTGGCGAATCCATTGATATATGATTCAAAATCATGGAAGCTAATGGGCGAGTCCTACTTGATAGAAAAAATCGCAAGCTGAAGACTGCCTTAACCTAGGAATTGTAACCATGGCTTTCGACGTGTGTGTTTTTTGTAGTTGGACTGGAATGCTAGCAGTAGCTGAGCTGCCATGTCGTGGATGAACAATTCCTATTAAGATAAGTGACATCTAAGGCTCATGTGAGTCTAGGTGAGTCCTTTTGGGAGGCTTACTGAAGATGATGACTCCTCAATCCAGTTTGTTGTGATGAGTCTTCTCGTTATGACATCACTGGGAGAATGGCTATGGATTTGCGGATTAGCACCAACCAGCTTGTTGGGCAGTTACTTTTCCTCATGGTGAGTGCTCTTTCTAGAAGTGTGACTGTTTGGGTCGATTCTATACTAGTACACATTTAGTTTTTGACTTGATCTTTAAAAGGCGAGTTATGAAAATGATAAGTGAAAACAATCATTTATTGCCATCACTAAATAGTAAAATTGAAAGTAGTAGTTACTGCCCTATTGTTACTAAAGTCTTGAGTATCGTACATATTTCTCATTATACCTTTGATTTTGCCTCGTGCATTATCATAAGCTATAAGCTGAAGCTTGAGGGGTGTGATGATGCCACATTATCTTCTCCAACCTCCTACACTTGTAACTGACTCTCTTAAAATGGCGTATTTGGACCCTGCCAAGTTAGCTGAGTTGAGTCTCAAGAGATTAAAAAGTCTATTTTTCATAGGTGTTGGCTAGAGGAGGGTGAGAATAAATCTAATTTGTTGGATAGTTGAAAAGAGGTAGTGGCTATATAGGCATGCGTGCCTATTGGCCCAGGTCGAGTGGACCAATAGCACTCATGCCTGAGCAGGCGGAGAGGGTAGAGGTGAGAAGTGTGGCGTTGAAAGTAATACTTCTTTCCAATAGCAACATACTGATAGGGCTCTAGGAGGAGATGGGGGCTACTTCTTTCCTTGGGGATATCTAGAGGATGTGATCACTTTTATTAATTCTCTTTTCGGATAAACTAAAACACTATTTGTTAAAGTGGAATACTTTTTATTTAGTTTGTCCCAAGCCAGTATGTAAAAATATAATAATCTTGAATAAGTTAGTTGATTATCCGATGATATGGCAATAATTAGAGTTGTTAGTTTAATATGCCTCTTTTGATCTTTTAGATTACGATAGTTCAAGACCAGCTTTAAGTACTTACTAGAATATTCATGTTTTCTTTTTTAGAAAAAATATTTATTATTTATTTATTTTTTGAGAGATGGAAATGATTGATTACCTATAATGCACTGACATACCTCTTCAAATAATTATGTAGTGTCTGACACATATCGGACACAATGTGTTCGAATGCCTCTGGCACGTCCCAAATATGTCAAAAACATGTCTATTTAAAAAATATTAAAATTAAATTTGGCACACGTGTCTTAAATATTTTATGATTTTTTAATATTTCAAAATTTTATTTATTGAAAAAATAAAAACAAAATTTCTCATTTCCTCTTCACTACCCCAAATCAATCGCCTGCACTTAATAGCCAATTTCGTGAATATTTCCATTTTAATTTCTCTCTAGCAAGTTACGATTAGGGTTTCACCAACGTTTGATGCCATCTTAACATCAACATCAAATGCCTTCATAATATCAACATTTCAAAACTATCTCAACATCGAAGTCTGATATTATCTTATTTGATGCTCGACGCCAGCAATTTTTACATATACAATCATGTTCTCGTGTCATTTGAACATCTCATCTTTGCCAATGTTGTCTTAATATTGACGATTAACATTTTCTTGTCATCTACTCTCGATGCCTATTGCACAATATCGATGTTGGGACCTTGACAATATTATTCTCTTATCTCGATGCATGTCACACAACATCAAATGCCGAACTTTTGACATCTTAGTATTAATCATTTCATGCACAAATTCTAGTTAAATGACTTATTATTTCTTAATTATTCTTAATAATCTTCTTATTTAATTTGTATACATTATTTTTAAGGTATAAAAATTATAATATCGTGTTTTATCTGTATTCATATCCTATATTTTTAATAACTGACTTATCCCGTGTTTGTATCATGTCATTTCTGTATCGTAGTGTCGGTGTACGTGCATCACAGCCGACCACTCACAATTTGTTTTGACCACTCACAATTTGTTTTGAATGCTCCCCTTTGCTAGGAAAAGATTGAGTCTTATCATTTCCTCCCAATACTAATTTTGGCTAAGGATTTGAGTTGACTGGCTATTTTCCTTTATCATCTTTATAAATATGATATTTTCCATTATCAATATTGTAGACTAACTGCTTCATTGGCAAGCTATGAAAGAAGAAGTTTAGTGCACTTCACTTTTTCCATATTAAGAGTTTTTATCTTTTAAATCTTTTTTGATGTCCTTTATATTTGGACAAGTTTAATTTCTCAAACTTCACCACCCTGTTTAATAGATTTCGTAATGTAGTAATGGAGGCAATCTATAAAAATAGTAGCATCTTATTGTCGATATTTTCCATTAACAATTAAGCAATATGCTCCGCCTATAGCTATTCACATTTATGCTTATATAACAACAACAAGTTAAGTATTTTGTAACCAACTTGTACAATATTTCCTTTTCTAAGATGAGATCAATAATACTCTTCTCAATTGCATTGCTGAATCTCTTCACAAACACAATTTCTAGTTTTGCTATAGTCTTTGTCAAATTATTGGGGAGTTCAACATGTCATTCAAAAGTAGTTGATGTCACATTACTAACGAATTAGTGGAAGAATTTTCTTTGTCATTTGCTTTTATTTAGTGCTGCATTTGCTTTTGTGCTCAGCCTAGAGCAGTAGCAAAGTGTGTAGTAACTCCAATATTTTAGGTGTTGAAAATAGCATTTGTTAGGTGGATATTAGCACCTTGCCCCAACTTTATAACAAACAATGTGTTCCGAATATCCATTTTGCATAAATAAAAAGTGGGGATTAGTAATCAATATTTGACATCATCCTACTCTTTCAAAATACAGAGATATAATAAGATCTCATTATTATAATTGAGTATGTTTTGTGTTCTTAGCTCTCTCGATTATGAGAGGGAACTTTTGTTTAAGGCTAGTCATTAGAAGCTAAATGCTTGACATATAGTGATTGGAAAATTGATTTAGAATTTAGAAAATTATCATTATAAAGTTAAATTGGATAATAAGAGAATGATAATGAACTAGATCAAGATCACATATTTTTGTTATCCCAAGTTGTAAAAACCCTTGATTTTGTCAAAGGAGATGGTCGACCAAACTTAATCGAAGGATCCTTATTGACAGCCATGTGTTATATCGTTAAAGAAAACCTTATAAACCTAATATGAATGTTTATTTAAGGGGAGAAATTTAAGTCGATTTTTTCTAACAGAGGACTTTGTGACTTATCAAGTGCATCCTATAATTTGCCACTTAAGATATTTAGAGCTAGTAAGGAATATATGCGTCATGGTTGTGACTGTAATATAATGAGGTCATTCTATGACAAAGCCACTAGGTCAGAGGCCCCTATCATTACTATTATTTAATGGTATCATTTGGAGGCAAACCTGCCAGATTAGAGGACACATGTACCATCCTTATTGTTGTAGGATCTTTTTGATGGTCTACACATTGATATACTTTTGACATGATATTAATTCTTTATGAGCATATGTTAATCTTAAATTTATCATCATCATCAAATTGTTGTGAATGTTCAATGGATTATTATTTTTAGCTTTAAGGAAATAAAATTTACTAAAATATTTTTGTACTATGTAGAATTTTGAGATTTCTGTATTTTTTTTATTTGTATTTTAGCCTGAAATGATTTGTCATAGGATTTAGGGGTACTTTGAGAAATAGAATCTCTTCTAGTTGAATTTTTTTGTCAATACAACCATCATTAGGGTTCTTGAATGATTTTATTTTATAACTCCAACTTTATCAATTTTGCTTATTTGCTTATGAAGGCTTGGGTTAAAGGATTAACTTTACAAACTATCATGTAAGCGAGAGTTTTTATTTTGTAATGAACTTTTTTCATAGAAGGCATTGAAGGCCTAACACGAATATAAAATAAAATATCTTCATGAATTTTGCAATTATATATTCATTCATAATAATAGAATTAGAGAATGATTCTTTCATAGTAAATTATTTGAAATTTGCTTCTTGAACATCTCTTAGAATGTTTAAATTTTGTCAGCTCTAGTGTTTTTGTTGAGGATTGGACTTAAAATGTGAGACTTATGAATCTGCTCTGTATGCAGAGCAATATGTTGAGAGTATTCTTATTTGCGGTGAATTTAATTTTGAAAGAAAGAGCATGTTAGTTTCAAAAAATTATTGCACGCTTTTTAATGCAAATCTAACTTGAGTTTGCTTTATTTATTATCCGTATATCATTCTTAAACATTAAGTTCAAATTTGTAGTATTTTTATCAGAGTGCATACAAATGAGTTTGTTTTTTTGCGCTCATGCATGCTTTTTAGTGCACTTGTATGATGTACTTGTATATTTCTTAGTGTGTTTGCATGATGCACTAACACACTTGCATGAATTTCAGCATGTTTGTTCAGTATGCTTGTAGAACAAGTGGTTAAAATTATTTTCAGTGATTTAAAATGTCATGCACATCATGTTGAAGGTAGCTGTCCAACTCATGACATGTAGTAGTGCATTGCGTTATCTTATTCAACATTAGTAAATTATGTACATGCAACATGCTAAACAATTATATTGTGTTTGAAAATCATTTCCTTGAATGCAACTATTTAAGATGCGTAAAGCTTTGATGTAGCAATTCATGTGAATGCATTATCTTTGGAACGTGCACGTGATTGGGTTCATTCTTGATTGCATTCTATCTGCTTATGTGTGTTGTGGGCTAGTTACGAGTGAGGGTGAATTGGAATAGTATTACATGTTTAAAATGGGCATTTTTAATTCATATATGAGTGGATTTAACTCCGGAAGGTCTCACGAGGAATCACTTCTCTTATAAATAGATGGGGTTAACTTAGTTTATTTCCTCATTCACTTGCATTCTCTTTCCTTTATAGGAGTATTCAATAGTGTTCTGAGTATGCAAGGGAGTTTCAAGAGCATGAGAAGTTCTAGTTCTGCTTGTATGCAAGTCATCAGGTGTCTTGCAAGCTCCCTGTATGTTCACCTCAACAATTCTTGTTTTTCATTTTCTGTTTAGGGCTGATTTTTACATTTCATTTGACACAACGTATGTTGCACCTTCCTAATATTCATTTTTTTTCAGTTTGCAATTCTGTTCATCACTTACTTTTATTTTATGTTGCATTAAATGGTCTAAGAATGTTACTTAGGCTTCGTTTGGGACAAATTTCTTATTGCTTCTTAAAGCAGCTTCTCAGTACAAATTTTTTTAATTTGTATTAGAAAGTTGTTTTAAGAAGCAATAAGAAAGCCGTCCCAAACGAAACCTTAAACTTTGTTCTCTTTAAGTTCAGTTTTTTGTAAATTTTGGCAGTCTTCCCTCCATCAGGGGCATCTATAGGGAGTATGAAGCTATCCACAACATAAAGAAAAGTGTGTTTGAGTGGTGTGAACAGCACGGATATGTCTTCTGCTTCCATCGAACTAAAGAAAGTGTGTATAAGTCTTTGTGCTTGAGTAAAAGATTTGTAGTACATAATTTCCCTATCACACTGATGCTATCAAATATTCTGTACTTTTATTTTATATTGAACATTAGTATGTTTTTTATGGTCTTTTCTTTTTTTAGCTATCCAGTGATGGGAAAGCATCCAATGATCATGGTAGGTAGTGCTTGGGGCTTGGTAGACCTTTGGTTTACTGGCACGATTAGTCCTTGGCTGCTGCTGGTTCACGGGTTGGCTTATGGTCCACGGTTCTGGGGCCTATGGTGATGTGTGGAGGAGGTTGGTTCGTTGGAGTTGAGCTCATTTTCTTAGTTGCTAGCTCATTAATGATGAGCTAAAGTTTAGTAGCTTATTAATGTTCTAAAGGTAAGCTCATAAGTTGGATTCATTATTGGAGTGGTCTTGCCCTTCTCCTCCCCTTTTCTTTTTTAATATTTATCTTTGTCCCATGGGATTCCGTGGCTGTTTTTGGGCTTCCTGTGCTGGTTGTTTCCCGTGCCATGGCTCCTTGGTTTTTCGGTTGGCTGCTGGATTCCCGAGCTGGGTGGTCTTTCCGTGTCTTTTGGCGCCTCGGTTCTGTGCGGGCCTCTTTGGTTCTCGTGGCTGCTTCTTCGGTTCCCTGGCTGGGCTGTTTTCCGTGAAATGCTTGGGGGAATTCCGTGACTTATGATGCTTGGGTTCTTGTGAAAATTCATTAAAGTGGTTGTTTGTATTCCCCTTTCTTACCTATAAATATGAGATGTTTTGAGAAGTAGTTGAATATTGAAAGCATTTTTGCTATTGACCTGCGGGTTATTAGAAAAGCTTGCGAGCTTGTTCCATTCTTCTTCCTTTCTCTCGAGGAAAGACTTGCGAGTGCTTTCCACCCTTCGTCTTGGCTTCTAATTTCTTTCGTCTCTCTGCAAGTTCCACTCCATCTGTATTCTTCTCTTGAGCTTTGGTGGTGTTTGTTGGCTGATTTGGGAGAATTTGCTGGAGGAGTTTGGATTGTTCAGTTGCACTATCGTGCAATGGTGGACCATCGGTTTGCTAGCCCTAAAGCACTTATTTTACTTAACCTACATTTCGATGCATGTGAGGAACCCGCTCTGATGGTTGTCTGAGGATAGCGTTGTTTTTATTTTCTTTGTTTCTTTGAATTATCTTCTAGCTTTCTTCGTCGAATTTTGGATGTTATAGATGATTGCTACTATTTGAATCAATTTTGGTTTTAGTTCTACTCTTTGTTCTCTTGTTCTTGGCTTTTCTAACTAGTGTGCTTACATCAAATTGGTATCAGAGAAAGTTTGCTTTTTTTGGGTTGGTAGGAGTCTTTCTATTTAGTGTTTAACAAATGGCTAATGATCATGGGGATTGACAACAAATGATGCAATAATTGAATAATTTGCAACAACAAATCAACACGGTAGCTGAAGCAATTGCTAATCTGAATGTTAATCAAGCTGATGTTAATCCTAATATTCAAACTTCTGAAAGTGAGGAGGAAGAACCTAGAAATCAAAATAGGCGACAAAGAAATTGGGATTACGGAATTAAAATCGATGTCCACAATTTTGAAGGAAAATTACGACCTGAACAATTCATTGAATGTGTAGAAAAAATGGATCAATTTTTTGAATGGAAAGAAATTCCGAATAATCGAAAAGTCAAATTCGCAAGTTTAAAACTAACGGGGCATGCATTAACTTGGTGGAAAAACTTACAAAACAACAGATTAAGACGAGGCAAAGAAAAAATTCAAACTTGAGATAGGATGAAAGAAAAGATGAAAGAAAAATTTCTGCCTTTTGATCATTCAAGAACTATCTTTCAAAAATTTAACAATTTGCATCAAGGTAATCAAACTGTGGAAGAATACACTGAAATTTTTTATAAATTGCAAGCTAGAAACGATTTGGATGTGACTGAGGAGAAAACCATAACAAGATATAATGGGTTAAAATGGACAATTCAGGATCAACTTAACTTGCATCATGTCATTAAATTAGATGAAGCTTATCGCATGGCTTTGAGAGTTGAAAAACAACATTTGCGGGGAAACAACAAAATAACGGAAACATATAAGCTACGACAAACTAGTGGAACTAAGCTTCAATCTCAAACTTCTGCGGGAACTTCGGGTGTGAAAATTAAAGCTATTGAATGTCAAAATCAGGATAAGGGTAAAGGGGTAATGGGATCTAAACCTTCTGAACAATCTAAACTGATTGGGCCTTGTTACAAATGTGGTCTATACGGTCATTTGTCGGCTACTTGCAGAAAAAATAACCCTCCACGAAATAACTTCATAGAAAATGAAAAATAAATAGAGGAAGAGGAAGAGAACGAAACAGAAGCTGTACTAGAAAGGTTTGACTTGGAAGGTGATGAAGGAGAACCATTGTTAGTAATTTGACAAGTTTTAACTGCTCAAATTGAAAAGGAAGATAAATGACTTAGAAGAAACATCTTTAGGACCACCTGCACTGTTGAAGGAAAAATTTTTACCTTAATGATTGATAGTGGAAGTTCAGAAAATTTTGTGTCACAATACATGGTGAATAAGCTTAACTTGAAAACAAAACCTCTTGTTAAGTCATATAAAATAACTTGGTTTAAAGAGGGGGGTGAGGTTCCTATAACCAAACAATGCACTGTGAACTTAACAATTGGAGGAACTTACAAGGATCAAATTGTCTGTGATGTTGTACCTCTTGAAGTCTGTCATATCCTTTTAGGTCATCCATGGCAGTATGATCATAAAATCATTCATGATGGAGAAAATAACACCTATACCTTAATTAAAGATAATGAGTTCACTCTTTTCCCACAAAAAAATATTTCTGACCCAACAACAAAAAATAAAAAGTCTGTGAAATCTCCCACTCCCGAATTGCTTTTAAACACAAATGAATTAACGCAGTTAGATGTGGTATATTTGGTGCTTGGGAAAGAAACTGATTTAATTCTTGGGATTCCTAAAAAAAATACAACCGTTGCTTGATGAATTCTCTGATTTGATACTTGATGAGTTACCAACTGGTTTATCCCCAATGAGAAACATTCAACATCATATTAATTAATTCCTGGAGCTACATTGCCTAATCGTTCACATTATAGAATGAGTTTAAAAGAACATCAAGAACTTTTTCTAAGCAAGTGTCTTAACTGTTGGAAAAAAGGTTTAATCCAGGAAAGTCTGAGTCCTTGTGCTGTGCCTGCTTTGCTTACTCCTAAAAAAGATGGAACATGGAGAATGTGTGTGGATAGCCGAACTATAAATAAGATAACCATCAAATACAGGTTTCCAATTCCTAGGTTGGATGACATGCTTGATATGCTAAGTGGTGCCAAGAATTTTTCTAAAATTGATTTGAAAAGTGGGTATCATCAGATAAGAATTAGACCTGGGGATGAATGGAAAACTGCTTTTAAAACAAAGGAAGGCTTGTATGAATGACTTGTTATGCTTTTTGGTTTGTCAAATGCTCCAAGTACTTTTATACGAACAATGAATCATGTTTTGCGACATTTTATTGAGAAGTTTGTGGTAGTATATTTTGATGATATTCTGATTTATAACATTCGTCCATCTGAACATCTTTTTCATGTCAAACAAATTTTGCAAGCTTTGAGGGAACAAAAATTGTATATCAATTTGAATAAGTGTTCTTTTATAACTTCAAGTTTGACATTCTTGGGTTATATTGTGTTTGCTAAGGGAATCAAAGTAGATCCTGTGAAAATTGAGGCAATAAAGAGCTGGCCTATTCCTAAAAATATCAGTGATGCAAGAGGTTTTCATGGGTTAGCATCTTTTTATCGTCGTTTCATTAAAAACTTCAGTTCTGTGATCGCTCCTATTATTGATTGTTTAAAAAAGGGAATCTTTAAATGGACCCCTGAGGATGAAAAAACTTTTCAACTTATCAAAATCAAAATGAGTCAAGCTCCAATTCTTAGTCTGTCAAATTTGAAAAAGTTTTTGAAGTTGATTGTGATGCTTCGCGTGTTGGTATTGGTGCTATTTTAAGTCATGAAGGAAAGCCTATTGCATACTTTAGTGAAAAGTTAAATGATGTTTGATCTCGATATTCTACTTATGACTTGGAATTTTATGCCATTGTTCAAGATTTGAAATTCTGGAGATGCTATTTGATTCATCAGGAATTTATTTTAAATACTGACCACAAGGCTTTACGATTTTTGGGTTCACAAAAAAATCTGAAGAAAAGACATGCAAAATGGGTTTCTTTCTTGCAAGAATATTCCTTTCATATCAAACATAAGACTGGGGTTTTGAATAAAGTTGCTGATGCTTTAAGTCGAAGATCTCACTTGTTGATAACTGTTTTTCCGACTATTACTTCTTTTGATTTTCTGAAAGATACTTATGCAAGTGATTCTGATTTTAAAAATATTTGGGCTTCTTGTCTTGCTTCTGGAACTAATCCTTCTGCTCAGTTTGTTATACATCAAGGTTTTTTGCTTAAAGGAACTAGACTTTGCATATCTAAGAATTCTTTAAGAGAACAATTTGTGAGAGAATTACATAGTGGAGGTTTGGGAGGTCACTTTAGGCAAGGAAAAACAATTGCTTTAGTTAAAGAAAAATATTTTTGGCCTCATATGAGAAAGGACATTGCTAAGCTGGTTAAACAATGTAAAATATGTCAGGCTTTTAAAGGAACTGTACGAAATTCTGGTTTGTATACTCCTCTGCCTATTCTAAACAAACCTTGGGAAGATATTTCTATGGATTTCATTTTGGGTTTGCCGGTTACTTCTCGAAAATTTGACTCTGTTTTTGTGGTTGTGGATCGATTTAGCAAAATGGCGCATTTTATTCCTTGTAAGAAAACTTCTGATGCTTCTTACATTGCTGATTTGTTTTTCAAAGAAATTGTTTGTCTGCATGGTATTCCTCGTACTTTTACTTATGATCAAGAAACTAGATTTTTAAGTCATTTTTGGAGAACTCTGTGGGCAAAACTTGGAACTACTCTTCAATTTAGTAGTGTTTATCATCCTCAAACTGACGGGCAAACTGAAGTAGTCAATAGAAGTTTAGGAAATTTGTTAAGATGCCTTACTGGAGAAAAATCGTCTAAATGGGATTTAGTGTTACCTCGGGCTGAGTTTGCTTACAATAATTCTGTTAATCGTTCCACTGACAAAACTCAATTTGAAATTATTTATGGGGGACCTATTCCTCACATTTTAGCTAGGAACTCCTTTTCCTTACCTAAAAAAACTAGTGCTGAAGCTTTTGAAACATTTGATCATATAAAAATTGTTCAATAGCAGGTCCTTGAAAAACTTCAAAAGACTAATGCTAAGTACAAGTCTGCTGCTGATAAACATCGAAAAGAAATGAATTTCAATGTGGGTGATTTGGTTATGGCTTATTATCGTCTCCAACTGATTTCCTGTTGGTACTTTTAGAAAGTTAAGTAGAAAAAAGTTTGGCCCTTCTCGTGTGCTTAAAAAATTAGACACTAATGCATACTTGCTGGATCTACCAATTACTGTTGGCACTTCTCCTGTTTTAATGTTTCTGACCTATCTTTGTATGAAGGAAATTTTGATGATTCTGTAGACATTGAAACTTTGCCACTCTTTACTCCTTTGGCAAAGTTTGAAGATCAAATTGAAGATGTTGTTGATATGAAAGTCACTAAAATAAGACATGGGGAACACAAGAGATTCTTGGTCAAATGGAGCAATCGACCATTAACTGACTGCACCTAGATTGATGCTGCTGATCTAAAAAATCGAAATTTGGAGCTTTATGAAAGAGTTGCTAAAACGTTCTCATCGGGAGATGAGAATTTTCCACCAGGGGGGAATTGATGTTATCAAATATTATGTACTTTTATTTTATATTGAACATTAGTATGTTTTTTTTGTTATTTTCTTTTTTTAGCTATCCAATGATGGGAAAGCATCCAATGATCATGGTAGATAGTGCTTGGGGCTTGGTAGACCTTTGGTTTGCTGGCACGATTGGTCCTTGGCTGCTGCTGGTTCACGGGTTGGCTTATGGTCCACGGTTATGGGGCCTATGGTGATGTGTGGAGGTTGGTTCGTTGGAGTTGAGCTCATTTTCTTAGTTGCTAGCTCATTAATGATGAGCTAAAGTTTAGTAGCTCATTAATGTTCTAAAGTAAGCTCATAAGTTGGATTCATTATTGGAGTGGTCTTGTCCCTTCTCCTCCCCTTTTCTTCTTTAATATTTATCTTTGTCCCATGGGATTCCGTGCCTGTTTTTGGGCTTCCTGTGCTGGTTGCTTCCCGTGCCATGGCTCCTTGGTTTTCCGGTTGGCTGCTGGATTCCCGAGCTGGGTGGCCTTTCCGTGTCTTTTGGCGCCTTGGTTCTGTGCGGGCCTCTTTGGTTCCCGTGGCTGCTTCTTCGGTTCCCTGGCTGGGCTGTTTTCCGTGAAATGCTTGGGGGAATTCCGTGACTTATGATGCTTGGGTTCTTGTGAAAATTCATTAAAGTGGCTGTTTGTATTCTCCTTTCTTACCTATAAATATGAGATGTTTCGAGGAGTAGTTGAATATTGAGAGCATTTTTGCTATTGACCTGCGGGTTATTGGAAAAGCTTGCGAGCTTGTTCCATTCTTCTTCCTTTCTCTCGAGGAAAGACTTGCGAGTGCTTTCCACCCTTCGTCTTGGCTTCTAATTTCTTTCGTCTCTCTGCAAGTTCCACTCTATCTGTTTCCTTCTTCTTGAGCTTTGGTGGTGTTTGTTGGCTGATTTGGGAGCATTTGCTGGAGGAGTTTGGATTGATCAGTTGGACTATCGTGCAGTGGTGGACCATCGGTGCTAGCCCTAAAACACTTATTTTACTTAACCTACATTTCGATGCATGTGAGGAACCCGCTCTGACGGTTGTTTGAGGATAGCATTGTTTTTATTTTCTTTGTTTCTTTGAATTCTCTTTTATCGTTCTTCGTCGAATTTTGGATGTTATAGATGATTTCTACTATTTGAATCAAGTTTGGTTTTAGTTCTACTCTTTGTTCTCTTATTCTTGGCTTTCCTAACTAGTGTGCTTACATCAAATTGGTATAAGAGAAGGTTCGCTTATTTTTGGGTTGGTAGGAGTCTTTCTCTTTAATGTTTAACAAATGGCTAATGATCATGGGGATTAGCAACAAATGATGCAACAATTGAATAATTTGCAACAACAAATCAACACGGTAGCTTAAGCAATTGCTAATCTGAATGTTAATCAAGCTGATGTTAATCCTAATATTCAAACTTCTGAAATTGAGGAGGAAGAACCTAGAAATCAAAATAGGCGACAAAGAATTTGGGATTACGGAATTAAAATCGATGTCCACAATTTTGAAGGAAAATTATAACTTGAACAATTCATTGAATGGGTAGAGAAAATGAATCAATTTTTTGAATGGAAAGAAATTCCGGATAATCGAAAAGTCAAATTCGCAAGTTTAAAACTAACGGGGTATGCATTAACTTGGTGGAAAAACTTACAAAACAACAGATTAAGACGAGGCAAAGAAAAAAATTCAAACTTGGGATAGGATGAAAGAAAAGATGAAAGGAAAATTTCTGCCTTCTGATCATTCAAGAACTATCTTTCAAGAATTTAACAATTTGCGTCAAAGTAATCAAATTGTGGAAGAATACACTGAAAATTTATATAAATTGCAAGTTAGAAACGATTTGGGTGAGACTGAGGAGAAAACCATAACAAGATATCTTAATGGGTTAAAATGGACAATTCAGGATCAACTTAACTTGCATCATGTCATTAAATTAGATGAAGCTTATCGCATGACTTTGAGAGTTGAAAAACAACATTTGCGGGGAAACAACAAAATAACGGGAACATATAAGCGACGACAAACTAGTGGAACTAAGCTTCAATCTCAAACTTCTGCAGGAACTTCGGGTGTGAAAACTAAAGCTATTGAAAGTCAAAATCAGGATAAGGGTAATGGGGTAATGGGATCTAAACCTATTGAACAATCTAAACTGATTGGGCCTTGTTACAAATGTGATCTATACGGTCATTTGTCGCCGACTTGCAGAAAAATAACCCTCCACGAAATAACTTCATAGAAAATAAAAAGGAAATAGAGGAAGAGGAAGAGAACAAAACAGAATTTGAAACAGAAGCTGAATTAGAAAAGTTTGACTTGGAAGGTGATGAAGAAGAATCATTGTTAGTAATTCGACAAGTTTTAACTGCTCAAATAGAAAAGGAAGATAAATGACTTAGAAGAAACATCTTTAGGACCACCTGCACCGTTGAAGGAAAAATTTATACCTTAATGATTGATAGTGGAAGTTCAGGAAATTTTGTGTCACAACACATGGTGAATAAGCTTAACTTGAAAACAAAACCTCTTGTTAAGTCATATAAAATATCTTGGTTTAAAGAGGGGGGTGAGGTTCCTATAACCAAACAATGCACTGTAAACTTAACAATTGGAGGAACTTACAAGGATCAAATTATATGTGATGTTGTACCTCTTGAAGTCTGTTATATCCTTTTAGGTCGTCCGTGGCAGTATGATCATAAAATCATTCATGATGGAGAAAAGAACACATATACGTTAATTAAAGATAATAAGGAGTTCACTATTTTTCCACAAAAAAATATTTCTATCCCTGCAACAAAAAATAAAAAGTCTGTGAAATCTCCCACTCCTGAATTGCTTTTAAACACAAATGAATTAACGCAGTCTGATGTGGTATATTTGGTGCTTGGGAAAGAAACTGATTTAACTCTTGGGATTCCTAAAGAAATACAGCCGTTGCTTGATGTATTCTCTGATTTGATACTTGATGAGTTACCAACTGGTTTACCCCCAATGAGAAACATTCAGCATCATATTGATTTAATTCGTGGAGCTACATTGCCTAATCGTTCACATTACATAATGAATCCAAAAGAACATCAAGAACTTTCTAAGCAAGTGTCTGAACTGTTGGAAAAAGGTTTAATCCAGGAAAGTTTGAGTCCTTGTGCTGTGCTTGCTTTGCTTACTCCTAAAAAAGATGGAACCTGAAGAATGTGTGTGGATAGCAGAGTCATAAATAAGATAACCTCAAATACAATTTTCCAATTCCTAGGTTGGATGACATGCTTGATATGCTATGTGGTGCCAAGGTTTTTTCTAAAATTGATTTGAAAAATGAGTATCATCAGATAAGAATTAGACCTGGGGATGAATGAAAAACTGCTTTCAAAACAAAGGAAGGCTTGTATGAATGGCTTGTTATGCCTTTTTGTTTGTCAAATGCTCCAAGTACTTTTATGCGAACAATGAATCATGTTTTGCGACCTTTTATTGGGAAGTTTGTGGTAGTATATTTTGATGATATTCTGATTTACATCATTCGTCCATCTGAACATATTTTTCATGTCAAACAAATTTTGCAAGCTTTGAGGGAACAAAAATTGTATATCAGTTTGAAGAAGTGTTCTTTTATGACTTCAAGTTTGACATTCTTGGATTACATTGTGTCTGCTAAGGGAATCAAAGTAGATTCTGTGAAAATTGAGGCAATAAAGAGCGGGCCTGTTCCTAAAAATATCAGTGAGGTAAGAGGTTTTCATGGGTTAGCATCTTTTTATCGTCGATTCATTAAAAACTTCAGTTCTGTGATCGCTCATATTACTGATTGTTTTAAAAAGGGAATCTTTAAATGGACCCCTGAGGCTGAAAAAGCTTTTCAACTCATCAAAATCAAAATGAGTCAAGCTCCAATTCTTAGTCTGCCAAATTTTGAAAAAGTTTTTGAAGTTGATTGTGATGCTTCGCATGTTGGTATTGGTGCTGTTTTAAGTCTTGAAGGAAAGCCTATTGCATACTTTAGTGAAAAGTTAAATGATGTTCGATCTCGATATTCTACTTATGGCTTGTAATTTTATGCCATTGTTCAAGTTTTGAAATTCTGGAGATGCTATTTGATTCATCAGGAATTTATTTTAAATACTGACCACAAAGCTTTACGATTTTTGGGTTCACAAAAAAATCTGAACAAAAGACATGCAAAATGGGTTTCTTTCTTGCAAGAGTATTCTTTTCATATCAAACATAGGACTGAGGTTTTGAGTAAGGTTGCTGATGCTTTAAGTCGAAGATCTCACTTGTTGATAACTGTTTTTCCGACTATTACTTCTTTTGATTTTTTGAAAGATACTTATGCAAGTGATTCTGATTTTAAAAATATTTGGGCTTCTTGTCTTGCTTCTGGAACTAATCCTTCTGCTCAGTTTGTTATACATCAAGGTTTTTTGTTTAAAGGAACTAAACTTTGAATATCTAAGAATTCTTTAAGAGAACAATTTGTGAGAGAATTACATAGTGGATGTTTGGGAGGTCACTTTAGGCAAGGAAAAACAATTGCTTTAGTTGAAGAAAAATATTTTTGGCCTCATATGAGAAAGGACATTGCTAAGCTGGTTAAACAATGTAAAATATGTCAGGCTTTTAAAGGAACTGCACAAAATTCTGGTTTGTATACTCGTCTGCCTATTCCAAACAAACCTTGGGAAGATATTTCTATGGATTTCATTTTGGGTTTGCCGGTTACTTCTCGAAAATTTTACTTTGTTTTTGTGGTTGTGGATCGATTTAGCAAAATGGCGCATTTTATTCCCTGTAAGAAAACTTCTGATGCTTCTTACATTGATGATTTGTTTTTCAAAGAAATTGTTCGTCTGTATGGTATTCCTCGTACTTTTACTTCTGATCGAGACACTAGATTTTTAAGTCATTTTTTGAGAACTCTGTGGGCAAAACTTGGAACTGCTCTTCAATTTAGTAGTGCCTATCGTCCTCAAACTAACGGACAAACTGAAGTAGTCAATAGAAGTTTAGGAAATTTGTTAAGATGCCTTGTTGGAGAAAAACTATCTCAATGGGATTTAGTATTACCTCAGGCTGAGTTTGCTTACAATAATTCTGTTAATCGTTCCACTGGCAAAACTCCATTTGAAATTATTTATGGGCAACTTATTCCTCACATTTTAGATAGGAACTCCTTATCCTTACCTAAAAAAACTAGTGCTGAAGCTTTTGAAACATTTGACCACATAAAAACTGTCCAACAACAGGTCATTGAAAAACTTCAAAAGACTAATGCTAAGTACAAGTCTGCTGCTGATAAACATCGAAAATCAGTGAATTTCAATGTGGGTGATTTGGTTATGGCTTACTTTCGTCACCAACGATTTTCTGTTGGTACTTTTAGAAAGTTAAGCAGAAAAAACTTTTCATGTGCTTCGAAAATTAGACACTAATGCCTACTTGCTAGATCTACCAATTACTATTGGCACTTCTCCTTTTTTTAATATTTCTGACCTATCTTTATATGAAGGAAATTCTGATGATTCTATAGACATTGAAACTTTGCCACTCTCTACTCCTTTGGAAAGTATGAAGATCAAATTGAAGATGTTGTTGATATGAAAGTCACTTAAACAAGACATGGGGAACACAAGAGGTTCTTGGTCAAATGGAGCAATCGATCATTAATTGACTGCACCTGGATTGATGCTGCTGATCTAAAAAATTGAAATTTGGACCTTTATGAAAGAGTTGCTAAAACGTTCTCATCGGAAGATGAGAATTTTTCACCAGGGGGGAATTGATGCTATCAAATATTATGTACTTTTATTTTATAATGAAATTAGTATGTTTTTTTATGTTCTTTTCTTTTTTTTGCTATCCAATGATGAGAAAGCATCCAATGATCATGGTAGGTAGTGCTTGGGGCTTGGTAGACCTTTGGTTTGCTGGCACGATTGGTCCTTGGCTGCTGCTGGTTCACAGGTTGGCTTATGGTCCACGATTTTGGGGCCTATGCTGATTTGTGGAGGAGGTTGGTTCGTTGGAGTTGAGCTCATTTTCTTAGTTGCTAGCTCATTAATGATGAGCTAAAGTTTAGTAGCTCATTAATGTTCTAAAGGTAAGCTCATAAGTTGGATTCATTATTGGAGTGGAGAGCATTTTTGCTATTGACCTGCGGGTTATTGGAAAAGCTTGCGAGCTTGTTCCATTCTTCTTCCTTTCTCTCGAGGAAAGACTTGTGAGTGCTTTCCACCCTTCATCTTGGCTTCTAATTTCTTTCATCTCTCCGCAAGTTCCACTCCATCTGTATCCTTCTTCTTGAGCTTTGGTGGTGTTTGTTGGCTGATTTGGGAGCATTTGCTGGAGGAGTTTGGATTGATCAGTTGGACTATCGTGCAGTGGTGGACCATCGGTTTGCTAGCCCTAAAGCACTTATTTTACTTAACCTATATTTCGATGCATGTGAGGAACCCGCTCTGACGGTTGTCTGAGGATAGCATTGTTTTTATTTTCTTTATTTCTTTGAATTCTCTTCTAGCTTTCTTCATTGAATTTTGGATGTTATAGATGATTTCTACTATTTGAATCAAGTTTGGTTTTAGTTCTACTCTTTGTTCTCTTGTTCTTGGCTTTTCTAACTAGTGTGCTTACATCACACACCAAGAAAGGCATGTCTAGGTACTTGTATTTTTTTGGAGGCATGATCTTTTTCTCCTTTGCACCAAGAAAGGTGTGTATAAGGCCTTCAACTCCCATCATGCCAATAAAGACGCTTACAATGATCTATATGAGGAATAAGCAAACAAAATTGGCTTTCCTCTCATATAGAAAGTTGGATATGGATACTTATATAGAGGCTTGAGCTTTCCTTACAATATACCTTACACATGAAATGGTGACTATGGCACGTGTGCGGTGAATTGACAAGATGAATAGTGACATTTTTTTCTCATTTTTACTCTCATTTTAGAGAAAGTGAGGAGATAAAATGGAGATAGAGAAAGAGTGAGTGAGAGGGAAAGAAAGTGAGATAAAGAGAGAAAGAGAGAGAGAAGAGAGAGGGAGTGAAAGAAAAATAAAGAGTTTATAAGCTTGAAAGATAAAGAGAAAGAGAGTGAGCTAGAAAGAAAAAGAGAGTGAGAATTAGAGAGAGAGAGAGAGAGAGAGAGAGAGAGAGAGAGAGAAGGGATAGGGAGAAGGAAAGAGAGAACGAGACTAAGGACATTAGAGAGAGAAAGAGAAAAAAGAAAGTGAGAGAAAGAGAGTTAGAGAGAAAGAGAGGAAAAAGAGAGCTAGAGGAAGGAAGAGTGAGAGGAAAAGAGAGAAGGGAGATAGAGAGATAAAGAGAAGGAAATGGGGATATAAGAAGAGAAGGAGAGGAGAAAAATATTGGATTTAGATGAAAATGATAGATAATGTGGTCACGATAGTTGTTTAGTAGCAAGCTTTGAATGGTATTTAATATAAATTTGCAAGTCTTTGAACTCCACACACAGCTTGTCCTGTCGATGCCTCTCATGTGCTCCCTGTGGTTTCCTTGATTCTTTGTTGATGACGATTTTTGGGTATCAATCGGGAGTGGTTGATTCAGAGAGCTAGAGAGGGAATGTGCAAGTGAGCAAGAGTGAGGGTAGTTGGGGTTCATATGAGTGTAGATGTGAGGGACCGCTACTTAATTTGACTAGGCGAGGATAGGGCATAGGTATAAGGAAGTGAGGGAGATTTGGGGTGCATGAGCTTGGGTATGGCATGGGTTGGTGGTGTGGGCTTAGGTAGAGTTTGTAGGATTTTTTTTTAAATAATATTAATATTAATAATTTGATTATATATTAATTTATAATTTCTTCTCCCCCCTTTATATATATGCATTAAAAAAGTAAGTTAATGTATGCGTCGACTTCTCATCATTTGCGAACATTGATTTGTACACGGACACGGGTTGGACATGGTCAATTATTGAAAATATAGGACACGGACACGGTTGGACATGGTATTATGATTTTTATATTTTAAAAATAATGTATAAAAATTAAATAAGTATAATTTTAAAGATAATTTAAAAATAATAAGTCATTTAACAAGAATTTGTGCTTAAAATGATTATTGTTAGGATGTCGAGAGTTGAGTGTCGATGTCGTTTATCAGTCTTCGAGAGAGGAGATGAAAATACCTTTACTGTCAAAGAGAAATGAAAATGATATTATTCGATGAATGGGGTATTAAGTACAGACAATTGATTTGGTGTTATGGATAGGAAATAAGAAATTTAATTTTTATATTTTAAATAAGTAAAATTTTTAAATACAAGAAATTTTATTTAAAAAATTCATAAAATATTTAAGATATGTGTGTCAGACGCGTGTCCAATTTGTTTTTAATATTTTTTTAATCGAACACATTTTCGGCGCGTCTGACACGTGTCAGAGGAGTGTCGGACGCGTATCGTGTTGGATACGTGTCGGACACTACACGCCTCTTTGAGAAGAAGTGTCAGTGCATCATAGCCTTTGATGCAATGTGCAATTTGATTTCATATTGTTCATGCTAAGTTGTGAGTTGCATCATAAAGTTTGTGTACGTCCTGAATTATGCCTCGTCTTGTTGAATGAATTGTCATTCCTAGATTATGTAATAACTTTTTATTATAAATGTTATTGTAACACTTAATACCACTGCTCTTAAGTTAGTAGTTGAATTTGGCACTCTGGTTTTCTTTCTCACTTTTATAAAGAGGGAGCAGGGTATAATATACTTCTAAAATAATCACTATACTACTTAAGAATGTTTCATTTGAATGTGTAGGCTTTTTTTTCCCAGCCAAAAAATTACATGTACAGAATTTCCAAACTCTATATTCTTTGAGCGAGTAGCTTTCTGGAATTGTTGCAGAGTAATCCTATTGCACGGTGGCACATTTCCCAGGGTTCAATCAACAACTTGTCTTTCTCAACAAATGGATATTTGGCGACAGTTGGGAGGGATGGTGCATATTTTCTCCTATCCCCAGATAATATTTTTGTTGCTTATTTCGTATCATATGCTATTTTACCTTCAATTAAGATCCTGTTATGTTATTTATTATTGACTACGATATGTTATCCTTGGCAGGTTATTTGAGAGTATTTGACTTTGCAAATGAGAAATTAATCTGTGGTGGGAAAAGCTATTATGGTGCTTTGTTGTGTTGTGCTTGGAGGTATTGTTCAGGGCACTCGTTTTATTTCTTGGGCTGTATCTATGGCTGTAGTGTTATTAACTAACATGTGGTTCTGTGCTAATTTTCTCCAAGTTTTATGTCTTCAGAACCATAAATCACTGAATATCTCTTAGCTTGATTTCATGTCCATTTTTCTTGTATGCTTCACAATTCTGGAGTCTGGGCTTATTTACAGCTCCTGTGATCTTATACTTCCATCTATTGGAACAGCTCCTGTGGGTTAATTCACCATACGCAGTTATGTTTCTGGATTTATGTCAATTAGCAAACTCTGTTTTTATAGTTGCTTAACATTCTATAGGTTCATAGCAATGAGTATTACATTTATTCTTCATCTTACCATTATAAACACAGTTTTTTTCCCCGAAGTAATGGTGTAGAAACCGCTCTTGTTCTTCTTCCCTACACTTGGTTTTCATTGCAGTTGTCTCCAACATCATACTTGAAACCTTGTTGCCTACATTTTCAAAGTTTATTTTCTGTGAAAGTTTAAACATTCCCTTTTACATTTTTTAATGCTCTAAAGGATTTAAATATCTCATCTTCATAGCTTGGATGGAAAATACGTATTGTCTGGCGGCGAGGATGATCTTGTTCAAGTTTGGAGCATGGAAGAGAGGAAGTTAGTTGCATGGGGTGAAGGTCATAATTCATGGGTTAGTTATTAAAAGGGAAATTTTTATAACTCACCATTCTATTTTTTTAACTGCTGTATTACCAGGTTAGTGCGGTTGCCTTTGACTTGCATTGGCCAGCACCAGATTCAGATGAAACAGGAGAAAATGTGGTGTATCGTTTTGCATCCGTTGGACAAGTAAAATCTCAGTGACTTATCAATTTACTCTAGTATGCTTGTAAGACTTTAATTTTTTATGACACAATGAATTATGCGTGCGCGATAAGAATGGACTTTTCTCCTCTTATGTTGAGGATGTCCATATTCTATTTTTATGTATTTCGAACCTATCCATCTTCATCAGTGCTATTAAAATTAGTGAATTAATGATTTTAATTTATATTTTAAATTATTTTTTCATCCATCAATGCATCAAAGAATTTACTGTTTTTATAATGATTCGAGTGTTTATCAAGTGTGTTTAGAAACCTAGGGAAATAAATATAAAGTCCATCAACGTAATAAAGGTTTGTGTGGTTGATGGTTTGGATCTTATTATAAGAAGGTTGTGATTTTTGTAGTGTTGTCTTCCAAATCCATTAGTGGAAATGAATTTTGATATGAGCTTCTATAAGTTTTCAGATTTGCTTCGGTTTGTATACACACTCTTTGAACAATAAAATCATTAAGAAAGCTCGTCTGTAAGCAGTTTCCAATGTGTTGGTTAGAATTAATGGTGTGTTTGTGCATTTGAAATTCATAGTAGGCACTAGATGATAGACATACTTTGGCTGAGACTAACATTAGTTACTTCATCAATAAAGAAACGGATGCAGGATATAACTACTATCGGCTTTTCTATTGCAAACTAATGCAATGTAAATATAAAGGATGAAATGCAAATTTTATGAATTTTTAATAGCAAGATTGTTTAATGCAGAACTATATGTAGAATTTAGCTTGCACAAATTTACGAGGAAGTATATATATATATATATATATATACACACACACATGGACACGTGTATATGATAAACAATAGATGTGTTACGATAGAAATAAAATGTGAGAATTTGATATCAAATATTGAAACACTAGAATTCAAGATTTCATAAAATAAGAGTCCGGGTATTCCACATATTTACAACAACATTAATAATATCAAAATTTAATCCCACTACATGGGGTTGACTACCTGAATCAATTTTCTCCATTGTCCTGTTAGGTGTCAGATTTTCGTTTACATCTAATAGAAAAAGGTCATTTCTAATCATGTTTTCTTAGGTCTACATTTACTTATCTTAACATAGGTCAAATTTATTACATTTACTCTACTAACTGGGTCATCGGAAGACCAACATTTTATGTGATCAAACCATCTAAGGCAACATTTTATATACTCGCTTCGTATTCTATCTCTAAGAGTGAAGCCACTCATCCACCTGAGCATCATTGTCTCTGCAACACTTAATTTTATGCTTCTTTTTTATTGTCCAACATTTTGATCCATAAAGCATTGCAGGTCTCACCATCATCTTATAAAATTTTCTCTTAAGTTTGCAGGGTATTTTTCTATCATATATTCGGACCGTTGCATTTCACCACTTCAACATCCAACTTGATTTCTACAAATAATATCCCCATCTATTTCACCATCCCTTTGAACAATAGACTCGAGATATTTAAAATGTGTATTCTTTTTAGTTACTTGATCACATAATATCACAATCTCGCTACTAGATCTATTACTACTAAAATTACACTCTATATATTCGATTTTAAATTTATTCAAATGAAAATCTTTAGCCTATATGGTTGATCTCCATAATTCACGTTCTCTTTCAACACTCTCTAGTTTTATCCTCAAGAAAAATATCATTAGCAAAAAACATGCGCTATGGTACATCCTTTTGCAAGTGTCTTGTATAAGCATATGTGATTAAAGAAAAATGATATGTGCTTTAAGCTGATCCTTGATGTAATTCAACTGAAATAGAAAAATAATTGGTCAAATTACATTGTATTTGAACAGCTCTATATATATATATGTATATATATCCTTATCCTTAATGAATTGAATATAAATATTATCATCTACTCTCTTTTAGAACTCTCCATAGCACTTCTCTTCAAACTTTATCATATGATTTCTCAAAATCAATAAATTTCATATGTTGATCCTCCTTTCTTTTTCTATACTTCTCCATCAAACATCTCAATAAATCTATAGCTTCCATACTAGATCTACTCGGTATGAATCCAAATTGATTTTGAGAAATATTAGTATCATGTCGTTAACCTATGCATAATTACTCTACCCCATTATTTTAATGTATGACACATTAACTTCATTCCCCTATACTTCACTCACTCTTGTACATCACTTCAATTCTTAAGAATAGGAACCAACATACTCCACTGCTCATTTGACATCTTTTTAGTCTTCAAAATAATATTAAAAAGTTTAGTAAGCTAGGTTTTTTTTAATCTTCAAAATAATATTAATGTGTATACCAATCATATGGATAAATACGATTTCCCTCTTGCAAATAAAGGAAGTTGATACATGTAATGGCGGGTTTGCAAGCAAACGTCAACATGGATATTCTCAAGTCCATTATACATGCTATGGATTGTTTTCAAAGGACAACAAAGAGTTTCTCCAAGAGATGGTAGACGCCAACATATAGCAAAATAATCTATGGGCCCATATATGCACGATAAATGTTATACCCACATTCAAGCAATAACAGTAGGAAAATTATATAGTTCACTGTAAGTATTGGAGATTAATATAGAATGAACGCGACGACCCATTAGTCGATATACATGAAGAAGTAAGTGGAGAATGCAATGACACATCATTTATAGACGACAATAATCAACAGATAACAACTCGCCAAATCAACAGGTACGAAGAGATTATTGACAAATGTAATTCAATATGTGGCCAACCTCAAATTGCAAGTGAATACATTGACATGTGTGCAAATAAAAATAGCAAGTACGATATGGAAAGGCTATGACAAATATAAGCTCATACAAACTAATGTGGGAAACTTATTATGCCATCCATGGATAATACAGAATAACCCCAGCAGATTCAAGCTCCCATGATACATGGTAAGAGAGCTGCCACATATACTGCATATCATTTATGGGCAAATATCGAAAGCGTCACGACAAGTTTAAGACTCCTACGAGCTATTGGAAAAGATTCCTATACATCCAATGTACTGTTCACAAGAAACGACCAACATGAATGTGACAAATGAAGGGGAGCTGAACTATATAAGTTTCATATACGTGAACTGATAATATCAGACTGCTACAGACATGACTACAAAAGGCAAATAGCATACATAAGATATGACCTATTTGTAAGCAAAGATTAAGTAAAAATGTAAGGACATGTCTGTACTCAATAGCAAGGGATTCTAAGGAATAACCATTGATTTCAAAGTATAGAACACAGTAAAGATACAGTTATCCAATGTTGAAATGATTGATTCTTTATTTAAACCAATAATAGAAGATGATGATGATGGCATAATTAGAGAGTTGCTCGTTGATTCCCATACGAGTTTTGGGAAGAGAAAACCGGATCAAATCAAGATGGAATGAGTCTTAGTTCAACCAGGTTTCGATCGGATAAGATTGAAGCTTGCAAGCTTCTTGATGAACAGTGATCATACATCTAACGTGCCTTCTACATACTAATATTGAAGTATTACGACAAATGCAAACTTCTACGAGCCGTCGTAGAAGACCCATCAAATGCCCAAAATGCCCCTGCACATACACCATAATATATATGCACACAAGTACACAAAAGGGGGTATACAATCATACACCCGTATGGGCCCCGACGAGAGTGTTATGGGTATACACGTGACATATAGGAATGTTGCACGGGTGAACTAATTTGAACCCGATTCTCTTAAGTAGGTAAAAAGAAGTCGACAAGGTTTAATTATAAAATGCCCCTAAACACCTGCATGGGCCACGACGAGCGTGTTATGGGTATACACGTGACGTCTAGGAATACTGCGCGGGTCAATAAGTGAATTCAAGTTCGATCCCGATCCTTCTATGCGGATTAACAGGAGTCGACAGGGTTGGAACCATGGAATATTGATCGAGTCCTTCATCAATTCCCCCACCATCTGCTTTAAGTGAAAGATGGTGAAATTTTCAATTTTAAATATCAAACTTTTCAAATTCCTATGCCCGTTGCTGCTACTATATGCTAGATACACGAATCTTTACGTATCTGATTGACGACTAGCCTTAATTGAAAGTTCTCTCTCATTTCGGGAGGGGTAATTAACTATAGGAGCTTGCGCCTATAGGAAACAAGAACTCAGATCACAAAGTCCTCACAAAATGAGGGCGAAATCTCTGAGTAGTGTCTTATCTACAAACTCATCTGCCTTCCAAAATTTACCCCGAAACTTATTCCGTTAAAACTCTCCCGAACGAAAAAGCAACAAGCGGGCGGAGACTGGGGCCGAATTTTTGGAGCCCACAAGATGCCAATATGCCTCGAGCAGAGGAGCCAAGGACACTAAAACCTAATGTGCCTATGTCAAAATCTTTGATAATGTTTGGTCTGATGCTAATTAACATCCTTGGCTAAAGTAAATCTTTTTTAGGAGTCAAAAGTTGTAATAGGGAGAGTTATTAATACCATGCAACTTATATGGTATGAATACGCTAGTCGAGACTTCGTACTAAATCTAGCTTCCATTTGGCACCTCCTTTCTGTTGTACTCAACTTAACTATACCCTCTTGACTTGGGTTTGTTTGTCTTTTGTGCCTTCTTTGGAGCTTGTTTCCTGAATATATGAGTATTGAGTGTGCTCATTAGGGGCCCCTCGATATCAAAGGCCTTGGCGTAGTCCTTCACATGTTGATGATAGCGGAGATAACATTATTTCCATTTCTTTTCTCTTTATTTTCATCATCATTTTAATTATTGTTTTTTTTTTGTACTTGATGCTTCATTCTTGTTTGTATAATAATCGGTTTGGCTTGGTCGGTTCAACCGAACCGGCCAGCCTTCTATTATTAGCCGCGACCCAACAGAGGGTTGCTACAGATCATTCGCGCGAAACAGAGAGGGCGGCGACGGCTTCGTGCGTAAGATCAAGGTAGGTTTTTCTTTTCTCCGATTTTAGCAAGTGATTATCTTCAAGGGTAGGAAATAGTAATTCCTTTTCATTCTTATAGTTATCGGAGTGTTATTTTGGGAGAGATTGAAGAACGAGATAAACGGTCGAGAGAAAGAAGGAGAAAGGTTTGTAGAATTTTCTTCCAGATTTTTTTTGTATAAATTTCTTTCGTTTACTTCGTTTAAAGTGAACAATATATTTCTTAAAGGTAGAGGAAGAGAATTGAAGCAAGAGAAAGAATTTTTGAAAGAGGAAGAAGGATTTTTGGGAGATTTGGAAAATCCCATTGTAAGAAATTTCTATCATGAAACTATTCTTGAGTTTTATTTGATAAAGCAAATTCATGAAAACTTTATTTCTTGATGATAGAGATTTGGAGAGAGGTTCGAGGTAACACCCTTCGTCGAAGGCCTGAAAAGTTCAAAGTGGGTAATTATGATTATGAAATTCAAAATTTAGCATTTTCTTTTAGTACGATAAAATAGTCTGCATTACAGTATTACTTTCAAAGTATTATCTTAAAGACTACTACATATGAAGAGTTGAAAGATTAAATACCTAATGATTGTAAGTATTATTCTAATAAGAAACAAATGAATTGAATAATGAAAAGAAAATATCGTATGTATTAAAGAGATATTGAAAAGAAACGACATATGAAATAGAATGGAATTGTTATGATAAATGTAAAAGAAAAGAAAAAGGATATATATATGAATAATTCAGGAGTTCACCCCCTTATGGTACTGGCTAGGGACGCCGTACTCGTGCACGAAAAAGGAAAAAGGAAAAGGTTATGGAAATGGAAAAGGCTATGGAAATGGAAAAGGTAATCAAATGGAAAAGGTTGTACCTTAGGGTACTTTGAGACGGTGCTCCTGTGCAAAGCAAATGGAAAGAAAAGAAATATGAATGAAATATTAAAGCTATAAAATGTTTTAAATTGTTTTGAAAGAAATTATCTAGAGATGTAAATTATTGAAAAGAATGAATTAATGTAAAGAAATAACACGATGTCTATTAAAGAATAATAATAATGATTATTAAATAGTTACCCACTGAGTTTACTTAGTAAACTCAAACCACGAGTTTAAATGTTTCAGGTAATTCCTAAGAAAAGAAATGGCAGAAAAAAAAAGAACATGTTTACAGAAGACGAGGAGCAATGATAACAGGTAAAATATATTTTGTGTTTTAGTGGCTCTTTATCATGAATGATGTAGTATTATGTTTAATGAATTTTATCGTCCGACTTTTCGTACCCGCCTTGTTAGATCGAGTATCCGGGCCGGGTCGTGACAGTTTCCCTGCAGGAAGATTAATTAATTCAACATGAAATGTTGTACACACTCTAATGATCAAACAGTCATGCAAATAACTATTTTCAAGTCATGCACTTGCATATCAATACAAATTTAAAATTGATTGCAACACATCAAAATATGTGCAACTTCCTTGAGAAACATGCAACAACCTCGAGAAATATGCAACTGCCTTTGATAGAATGCCTATACTTTAAGAAGTGTGCAACCTTCATGTGTAGCCTGTGACTATTTCGTGAAGCATGCCACTGGTCTAAAAGAATGTAAGTGCATTGTATAGACACATAAAAAACATGCAATTGCAATATGCAAAAGCATCGAAAAGAGCTATGCGTCATGTAGCTGCATCGAAAAGCATGCACGTAGACTAAAAGAATGCATCAAAAGAAGAACAAGTTCACCATGTAGTTGCTTTAAGAAGTGTGCAAATACATCATGTAAGTATCCCAAAAAGTATTCAAGTGCATTATATATGCATTTAAAAAACATGCAAATTTTGTATAAATGCACCTAAAAGTATGCAAGTACACATTAGAGCCATT
The DNA here is from genome assembly GCF_001605985.2 of Dendrobium catenatum. Lineage (NCBI taxonomy): Eukaryota > Viridiplantae > Streptophyta > Magnoliopsida > Asparagales > Orchidaceae > Dendrobium > Dendrobium catenatum. The sequence continues at coordinate 1,741,428 of NW_021318785.1, forward strand.
TAAAAGCATATAAGTACACTACAACTGCATTGACAAGCATGCAATTGTATTGTGTAGGTGCATTGAAAATCGTGCAAATGCATCGTGAATTATAAGCGTGTTTTATAAATGCATTCATTAAGAGTCAAAGAATGTTGTATGGATGAGAAAAAATAGAACTTAAATTTAACCTTGTAGTCTGAGTAACTATTTAAAAAGCATGCAATCTCTCTAAACCCTAGTTAAACCTTTGAAAATACACCTATGCTCTAATAATCATGCTAAATGCTTGAAATTAACATCTTAGAATGCTACATGGATCGATAATAAGATAAATGCAATTTTACTCTACATTGAGAACTATGTAACTACTATAAAGATCTTTCAATCATTTTGCAATTTAACAAATTCTCTTTTAAAAGTAAAGTTACCAACACGTTGCATGATGTTTTCAGGAGGGTCGCCCTACCTATAGGGTAGGGTCGAAAGTCGCTCATTTCAAGTTCAATCCTTCTTCTAAAGATTGGAGTTGCAAAACTTGAATACCATGATAAATGTCTACACAACAAATCTAAAATGACAAATTTTAAGTTTGCATATGGCTTCCAATGCCTTTAAAAATGTAAATCCATTGATGTTGCTTCTACAAAATGCAACCATAAGTATTAATCATACATCCGATTTTTGAAAACAAGTTCGCAGGGTTGACAAGGTCGAAATGGCAAAATGAAAGTATTCAAGAACTTTGATGATCGCCGTGTTGAAAGCAACTATTAACTAGAGGAAGCTATATTTTTAGAATTCCCTTAAGATTCAAGGAACAATCATTTGAGGTGCAAATTCCAATAAAGATTTAAAAACTCAAATAATTATAAATTTATTACCTTCAAGTGAGAGTTACTACCTATAACTTGCAATGTTGAGGTGATAAATTTAAATATAATCTCAGAAGAGACAATGTCTTGTCAATGGTATCATTATGTTCATTCTCAAATGATATTTTGTTAGTGAGGATGTTGCACGTGTTATCTAATTGGTGGTCTCATTGCCAAAGGGCACCATTGGTAAATTGTTATGATTGGTGCCCTCTGGTCTAGTGGTTAACAGTAAATTGTCATCTTTTAGTGAGGATGTTACATTTGTTATCTAATTGGTGGTTTTGCCATTAAAAGGGCACCACTTGTAAATTGTTATGATCGGTGTCCTCTGATCGAGTGGTTAGCTGTAAATTGTCACCACCAAAGTTAGGATGTTTGATATTATATGAATGGTGAACCACAGAGGCCACTTAATAGGGAACACAACTCTCTATTTGCTAAGTTTTACTTAAATTCATTCATTTAGACAAATATTTAACCTAAGTCTACAAGATTCTCTTGGACACAACTCATGGCTGCCGATAAAGATCATTAGATCATGTTGCGTCTACTATCTCTATTGATAACTAGACTAGAGTTCATTACAACTCTAAACGGTAGAATTATGAAATCTTGATCAGAGTTGTCATCATTCTCACCACAATTCACTTTAAGTTTATAGTGATAAACGTCTCAATCTTAAGTCAAATTTGTTTCTATTATAAGTTAAACACATAGCATCTAATGACTATCCTTAATTGAAAGGTTTTTTTGTTACCAATAGGGGTAATTAATAATAAGTGCTTGGCCTATGAAAATTTAAAAACAAACCATAAAGCTCTCATAAGATGAGAATGAAATATCTAGGTAATGTCTTATTTGCAATCATATGAGCCTTCTCAGAATTTCACCTAAAACAAAATTCTCTTAGCAAAGCCGGATGCAAATTTTTGGAAGACTCACCTGTCAAGATTTTACATTGCATAGAGTGTGTGGTGTTATCCCAAGCCTTCCAGGTCATCTAGTATCAAATCACACTTCCAGCTGTTGACCCGTAACTTAAAAAAAAATGAAAAATAAAAATACCTGTCCGGCGCCGAATTCAGCACGTCGCCGACATGTCCGCATCATTTCTCCCACGTTCACCTCTCTATCGCATTAAGTGTCGAAGAAATGAGATTGCCCGCTCTCTCGTTCGACTCTTTCACTGACTCTCGATTTCCCTCTCTCTCACGCTCTTGTTTTCGCAATCCCGCTCTCCGACTCTCTCGATCGCTCTCTACTCCACTCCCGACCTCTCTGGCTCCCTCTCTCGCTCGATCCTTCATCGCTTCTTCTGCTCCTCCGTGCTGTTCGACTGCTCCTTCGACGACTTCCCCTTGCGGTCAGACGAAAGTTGCGACATTTTGATCGGGCGAAACAGGGGAGCTCGCCGCCTCCTGTACTGCCGTTCGACTTCGCTCGCTCGTCTGACATTCCCTTCCTAGGGATCGGACGTAGCGACATTTTGATAGTAAGCAAAGACGGGAGCTCGCCACCGTGAAGATAACTTTCTACCTCCCGCCACTTCTTCGGCTCTTTTCAATTAATTATAATTTATTAAAATTTAATTAATATTAATTAATTATAATTAATTACAAATTAATTATAATTAATGATATTAATTAATTTTAATAAACTTTAATTAATTATATTAATTTATTATAATTAATTATAAGTAATTAATTAAAAAATAATTTCTTAATTAATTATAATTAATTAATGTTAATTATAATTAATTCAAAAAAAAAGAAATCGCGAGGCGGGGAGGCCGGGGCCGAATTTTCGGAGCCCATAGATTTCTGGCGACTCCGCTGGGGATTGGTTTCTCTTTCCATCTTTGGCTAGTCACTAAAAGGCTATAGTAGCAAGCAAATTAAATTTTAAATTTCCTGAAAATGAATCTTTTAAATAAGATCAATGGAAATTCGTTTAGCAGGGTTTTTAATTCCATGCTAACTCTCCTGCTTCTATTATTTGTTCTGCGTTATTTCTTTGTTATGAAAGCGTAGGGTGATGTATCAATTCTGATCACTAACCCCTGCCTTTCATTTTTGCAGAATGAAAATGCAGGACACACCAATGACCGTCCAACTGGGACGAGGAGCCAGAATTCAAGTGGCGAATGCTGTCATAGAAGCTGGAAACACTGGAGCCACTATCCACTTTGGTGGGCTCGAATTCTCAGCAGCTACTGCAAGGGCTGCAGCCGTTCCTGTGTACGGCGTCAACTCTGAAGAATTTTCTGGAAGGTCTCACTCTGCAAGGACTACTCCCAGGAATACTGCCCAAGGAAGAACTTATGTATTTAAAAGGCTATCCCAATCTGAGACCCTTACTGCAAAAAGGGTTGTCACTGGAAGAAAGATCTCTATGGTGACTGCCAACACCACTAACCTGCCAAGAGAGACTGCTGCATCTGGGAGGTATGATGCTGAGGCTTCTTCATCTGGAGGAAGGCTCAACAGAAGGCATAGGAGGAAGAGAAATGCAGAACTACGTGCTCAGCAACTGACAGTACCAGTTCATCCCTCCAACCTGCCAGCACCAGAACCAGAAGTTAATATCCCCACTCAAAATAAGTTTTCTAACCTTAAGTGGGTAAAGAGAAATAGCTCATCTGGTGAGCTTAAAAAATCTTTCTGTGATCGTCATCCTAAAGTTTCAGCCCCTCAGAAGATAAGAGAGCCTGAACGCCTGTCTGCCCGGGTGCACCGAGTTTTGAAGACAGTCAAGGAGAAGGGCTTAATGAAAAAGAAGTTCCAGAGGCCATTGATTGTTGAGGCCCGAAGAACCCTTCCTAGAGAGAGGCTATCATCTGCTACGATAACAGAAAAAAGAGGTTATCGACGATAAGCTCCGCAGGAAGCATATCGGGGCGTGACACTTGGACCCCATGTCCAAGAATCCGTCGCCGAAAGGGCCCAGCGGAAAGGCAAACAAGTTTGGAGGCCAAAGCCTCGAAATGAAAAGGTCTTTGAAGAAAGAGATAAGTCAAGCGTGACATCCGGAACAGTCTACCGGAGATCCGCACCTGCCAACAGAACTCGTCAGAAATGGGTCCAAAAGAAGGCCCATAATGACGACAATTATAATGACAGTCGACATCCTGGAGAGTCTTCCAGGAGATCCCGTCATTCTCCTACTTCAGCCAAAGAGGAAGTTCATTTCGATCGTAGTCCGCAGATCGAAGAAGTAATCATTCCAAGTCAAGAGCCTGAAATTCAGTGGCGACGCCGCTCAGAAATTCAGGTACAAAAAGATGAAGAAGAATATGTCGATGATGATACTATGGAAATCGAGGTGGTTCGTATGGTCAGCCACATTGATGTTGAAGAAGATGATGGTGATGAAGAAGAACAGCAATCACAGCCGCGCGTTCGTGTTTATCGACGCCGTCACAGGGCTAGATCCATTGCCAGCCGAAGTGCTCGCTCCTCAGAAGAAGGAGATGAGGAAGAAGAAGAGGTTGGAGAGAATCCCTTCGCTGGCGAAGATATCACACTCGCTGAAATGAGAAATCAAATGAAAGATAGAAAAATCTCTCAGTTGAATGATAAAATGACTGAGATGATGACTCAGATGACGGCCATGATGGAGATGATGCAAAAGATCACTTCTGTGGGCCCTGCACCGGCTCAACCCGTCAACCAAGCTGCTAATCCTCAAAATTCTCAAGCACCCCAAGCTTCAGGAGTGAAAAGTGTACCTGAAGGTGGCGATAAGAACGATGATCCTACCCGCCATCGTACTCCACAAAATGTGGCGAGCACCTCTGAACTTGTAACTGCAGTGCAGCTTGAGAGCTTAATTAGCGAAAAGATTAAGGCCATTATAGCTGCTGAACAAGCGGAGAAGTTGGTAGGCAAAGGTTGCCCGTACCCGGCAGAGTACGATCAGGTGCCATATCCAAAGGGATATTCTGTGCCGAAATTTAATATTTTTGATGGCAATAAAAATCCCAGGCAGCACCTCGTGCAATTCAAAGCTACCTGCGAAAATACAGGAGGCAATGATGCTTTGTTATTCAGGCAATTCGTGAGCAGCTTGAGTGGAACTGCTTTCGAATGGTATGCTGAACTGCCAAATGATTCTCTGAAGACCTTCGTGGAATTAGAGGCCTTGTTCGTGAAAAGATTCGCCAGTGCGACTGAGAAGACTACCATTGTTGATCTTGCCCTTGATAAGTATCTAGTTTAGATCATTGATAAAAATGTTTTTGATGTAATTAAGGTCAACATCATTAATCAAGTGTTTATTTTATCTCTATATTGCCATTATTTTCTGATTGATTACAAATGTCTTAAAAAGAAGAGCTCCAATCTTATAGGACCTCCACTCTCAAATTCAAGTTGATCAGAGTTTGAATAGTTTCTGAAAGATGAATGACCTAAATGCAAAAAAGACAAGAATTAAACTCTAAGTTCAGGATAAGGCTTGGATGTTCGCTAGAAGGATGAGGGATATTTGAATTACTTTTAATTGCATCTTTGTTAAGATATTGAAGGTAGTTTTCTTAAGTACTGCAAATAGATTAGGTTTGAATTTTGAATATTGTTTATATTTTCATTGTTTCCTTCTATAAATATGGGTGTTAGGATGTTGAATTTCAAGCTTGAAGCAACTGAATTATTCCTTTCAATTCTCTCTTGACCAAAATTTGCCCTCTTATTTGGTTTGGCTTTCTAAACTTAATCAAGTAAGCATTGCGTATGCTACAGGAAATAGTTGGGATTTATGTTCATTTCTTTTTGGATTGATATCATTCAAGGGCTTATTTGGAGTTGATTGCAGATAGAAAATATGTTTAAAAAAAAAAAGATAATTTACTTTCACTAATTTTTATGTGTTTAAAAATATTAAAATAGTCATTTTAAAAAGATTTTACATGTTTTTAGAGTTTTAAATCAAGATTGAGTTTTAAGTATAGGTCCTACCAAATGATGGAATCCAGTAAATTATATCATTTTTTAAAAGACATTTTCTAACTCAGAAACTGCCAAATGAGCCCTTACGTCCATTTGACACACTAATTTGCTGCCAGAAGCTCCTTTGCAGGATACTCAGATGCTCCTTTGGGACCTTGCATTGGAGGAAATTGCAGTGCCTCTGCGTTGTCGTACTGGTGGGTCACCTACTCTAAGCAGCGGAGGTCCTCCTGCTCACAGGGATAACATTTATAGCCCTGAAACTCTCCAACCTTCCCCAAGCTTGAGAGATGTGCCGAAGCTCTCACCTGTAGTTGCACACCGTATACATGCTGAGCCTCTCTCAGGTGTGATATTTACAAATGAGTCGGTGCTTACAATTTGCAGGGAAGGGCTCATTAAGGTGTGGATTAGACCTGGGCGGCAAAATGATGAGGATCAGTCGGCCACCTCCGATACAGCAGAGTTTAAGGACTTGCCTTTGTTCACATCACTTTCATCCACCAATTCCAGTTTTCAACAACCGGCTATTCTTTTACAGTAGTTCAGATACTCTGCTTGTTACTTGACCTGCCATAGAAGCTCTTCCCAGGCTTGGGCTTGGCTGATGTATAATGCAAAAAATGTTATGTTTTCATTTGCAGCATTGGTGTTTTGATATTTTTCCAAACAGAGGAACAACGAAGAAGCTGTTTTTTGTATAGTAATTTATTTTTCTGATGAGCAAACTAGTTTTCAGTAAAATGAAGAAGAAAAAAATACTATCCCAATGTAAAGATCAGAAATAATCGAACTTCTACAAAGTTATAATTTGTTTTATATCTTATCATTTAGCTATTCATACATTTTCAGTAAAAAGAAGGCAAAAGAAATTAATTGATCTTACTTTCTATATGTTTTTAGAATGCTTATTTCCATACAAAATTATTAACTCATCATACATTATTTGACTACCACAAATTCTTATCTTCTTCTTGTTAAAGACAGTTGCAACCGTTAGTATTTTTTTTGCAATTTAAAAATAAAGGCTAGAAAGATGCACGCAAACTTAGCATGGTGTTTAATTAGTTGAAATTTATTTTCAAAAGATTTCAACGAATCCTAAAAATTTATATGACATGGCCTCCAATTAAAACGTTCCTTTGTAGTCATTAGTGTAGAGTTACGCATCATAAGATAACCCCTTAGTGTTGGGTGCAGAATTTTATGTGTAATAATTATAAAATTTCTTACAAAATAATAATAGAAGATAAAAGACACATTTACAAAATTGGCATATAAATATAAAGTGAAAGAGGACAATAAAAATGATTAATAACACAAGAAAAAAAAAAAATCTCTCAAGCATTGAACTTAGCTTACCAAAAGCTAATGCCATCTTCAAATAAATTGATGAATCTTTTAATACCTACAGTAGGTTTAGTGACAATCAAAGAGACTTGTATTTTTCAAAGAATATGTTATATACATTATATGGTTGGTTTAAGTCCACACCCATGGCTTTGTTTGGGACAACTTACTGCTTTTTAAAATACGTTTTTAGTACATAATTTCTTCATTAAAATTTTTTCTACTATAAATCTGCTTTAAAAAAATAGTAAGAAGCCAATCTCAAACAAAGCCTAAGTGGGATGAATTGAGTTTTTAAGATAATCAATTACGCAATTTATGTTTTATCAAATAAATTAAATGCTATATGAAACATAAGAATATTAGCATAAATTGAGGGTGAACCAAACATGATAAATGAAATGAACAATTATTGTAAGTTCAGTATTATAAATAAAGATTAGCACACCTAAGTATGTGACAACTTCACCTTTTTAAAAGGTCATAAAATATGTATTAATTAAATCCTTGCAAAATATGTCAACACACTCAAATAGGTGAATACTATAATAAATAAAAAATATAATAATAATAATGATGCCAAAATATATCAAAGCACCCAAGTGGATATTACTTGGAACTTCAAAGAAAAATTAAGTTATAATAGTTAAATAAAGAAGTTGCAAAAAGTATGCTAATACTATTGATTGTGAATTTCAAAATGGTCAGCAACTTGTAGTTGAATGGATGAAAGATAGTGAAAGATCAATACTCCAAAAAGAGTAGACAATAAAGTCTTTTGGTTGGTGTAAATTAAAGTTAGTAAATCTGGCATACTAATGTTAAAATGTACAATAGAGCAAATGAGAGAAAGAAAGTGAACTACTAATGATAAAATAAATAAAGATTTATAGCAATTTTATTAGCCTCCCATCCCCTAGCAATTCCATTATCCATCTGCACTAATTATGAAGGAAAACAAAGTTTTACTAAGCTAATAATTTTCTTTATTGGGTTCATGCAGTACCCATAATTGCATTTTATATGAAATAGGTATAACCCTTAATTACCTTTCCTCAAGTGTAAGCAAACCACTTGTCTTTCTAGGGCATAAGTACAACCTTCAAACTATAACACTATCAATTCAACAATTCTACATGCTACCAGTACATAGAATAATTACATTATTGTGTTTTGTACATAAACTGACCACCTTCTCTACTCTTTCACCAGCACCATTCACTAATAGCAAACTCTTCTTTATCTACTATTTATCACTGAAAAACTAAAAAGTTTCTTTTATGCATATATGTATGTATGTGTGTGTGTGTGTACTAAGGTGCAAGTTTGGCAAAGCAACCATGTGAGATCTCCTCCACACTCCCTTGAAACCCCCTCAAAGGATCTTCTCCCTCTCAAACTCCACCATTTCCTCTCTCCCTTCCAAGTTCCCTCTTCAAGTTTTCTCTAGAAGAATGAATACACAATGATTGCCAAAGACACTTACAAAGTTCCTTGACAAAACTTAAATAGAGGGTTTGGAAAAACCCAAAAATCAATTCTAGCGGCAAAGATCATCAAGGAGATCATGAGACTATCCTGTACAGTCAATTCAAAATTTCTCTTCAAGTTAGATCGCCCAGCGTAGTCCTGTATGATAAGTTCAATAATTTGTATCGGTCATCCGGGACGATCCTGTGATTGTCTGAGATGATTAGTTTAAGATAGGTGGCAATCAACATATCGTCCCAAGACAGTTTTGTGATGTCTAGGATGATAGCCTGTATGATCAGAAGAAATAGTGTTTTCTTCTTGGACGATTTAGAAAAATCAAATATGTTGGCAAATAGCTCTGATGGCACTTGAAAGTTCGATAGGGATGTTAAAACCTTATGAACTAGTCCCAAGGCTAACCAAAAGAAGGGGGGGGGGGGTGGTGCATTGGTATTTTAAAAAAATCTTTTTATCAAAACACAACTTCAAAACAAAAATCAAGATTCATCACAAAAATCAAAGTGCAGAAGCAGTAATAAAGAACATAGAAATTTATAGTGGTACAATCAACTCGACCTGCGTCCACTCCCTGGAGGCACCCTCTGAGTATTGCACTAAACTCAGTGTGTCTCCTTTTGCCCCCACAACAAGGTAGAGAAAACCTCCTTTCTACTAACCCAGGTGAGGCAGAGAACCCAACTCCTTTTGCTTCCTCCAGAAGCAGTTAGAGAACCCAACTCCTTTTGCTTCCTCCTGAAGTAGGTAGAGAACCTTGAACAGATGCTGAAGTAGACCTATCTAGAACCCCAAAGAACTAAGGATGATGACTATAGAAGACGACGACGGATCCTTGCTTGGAGCAACCTTTGTGAAACCCCTCACAAACTCCTCATAAGATCCTCTCTCTCTCTCTCCCTTGATCCACCTACCATATTCATGAATCTTTTAATACCTACAGTAGGTTTAGTGACAATCAAAGAGACTTGTATTTTTCAAAGAATATGTTATATACATAATATTGTTGGTTTCAGTCCATACCTAAGGCTTTGTTTGGGACAATTTACTGCTTTTTAAAATAATTTTTTAGTACATAATTTCTTCATTAAAAATTTTTGTATTATAAATCTTCTTTAAAAAAATAGTAAGAAGACGATCTCAAACAAAGCCTAAGTGGGATGAATTGAGTTTTTAAGATAATCAATTACGGAATTTATGTTTTATCAAATAAATTAAATGCTATGTGAAAAATAAGAATATTAGCATAAATTGAGGGTGAACCAAACATGATAAATGAAATGAACAATTATTGTAAGTTTAGTATTATAAATAAAGATCAGCACACCTAAGTATGTGAGAACTTTACCTTTTTAAAAGGTCATAAAATATGTATTAATTAAATCCTTGAAAAATATGTATGTCAACACACTCAAATAGGTGAATACTATAATAAATAAAAAATATAATAATAATAATGATGCCAAAATATATCAAAGCACCCAAGTGGATATTACTTGGAACTTCAAAGAAAAATTAAGTTATAATAGTTAAATAAAGAAGTTGCAAAAAGTATGCTAATACTGTTGATTGTGAATTTCAAAATGGTTAGCAACTTGTAGGTGAATGGATGAAAGATAGTGGAAGATCAATACTCCAAAAAGAGTAGACAATCAAGTTTTTTGGTTGGTGTAAATTAAAGTTAATAAATATGGCATACTAATATTAAAATGTACAATAGAGCAAAGGAGAGAAAGAAAATGAAGTACTAATGATAAAATAAATAAAGATTTATAACAATTCTATTAGCCTCCCATCCCCTAGCAATTCCATTATTCATCTCCACTAATTATGAAGGAAAACAAAGTTCTACTAAGCTAATAATTTTCTTTATTGGGCTCAAGCAATACCCATAATTGCATTTTATATGAAGTAGGCATAACCCTTAATACTTGTCTTTCTAGGGCATAAGGAAAAATGGTTTACACTATGTGAAGTGGGATGTTCTTTGTCTTCCTTATAAGTGGGGTGGTAGAGGTCTTCACTCTTTTGAAGAGATGGTGGGTCCTTTCAAAGCTAAATTGGTTTGAAAATTTCTTAGTGGTTCATCCTCCTTTTTCTACAAAATTATGGAAGCAAAATATGGACTTTGTAATTGGAAAGTTCAAACGAAGAAAGGCTCTGCGGTTTGAAAAATCCTGTGTAATGGTGCTAAATTCATTGCTTCGGTGGTCAAATGGAAAGTGAAAGATGGCAAAAGCATCAATGTTCTTAATGATGTTTGGATTCTAAACAAACGCATCAACAAATGGCCAACTTATATTTCAGTTCAGGTGATGAAAGATATGTATGTGGAGGAGCTGATTAATCATGGATGCTGGAACAAACAGATTTTAAATTGTTGTTTTGGTGAAGAATTGGTAAATATTATCTCCCGGATTCAAATATGTTCATTCCTACCGAAAGATCAATTGGAGTTTACTAAATTATTTACAGGGAAAAGTATTTCTTCTATGGTCACAGATGTTATTTTAGCAGAAAATCCATTGGCAAACAAGCTATATTGGAAGTGGATTAAGAAGATAAAGCTCATCCCGAGAATTGAGAATTTCTGGTGGAGAATCTATCATGGAGCTGTGCCAACCTTTGAGTTTCTTTTAAAAAGAAGATTGACATATACTGATATATATCCTAGGGGATGTATAGAAACTGAAAACATTAATCATTTAATTGCCGCTTGTCCTAAACTGAGAAACATTATTCATATCATCAATGAATGGGGATTCAATATCCCGGCTTTTCAATCATTACAGGATCGATGTAGCTGGATGGAAGGGAACGTTGGGATTAAGTTGCTAGTTGCAAAAATTTATTGTAACATTGTTTATCTCAATTGGAAATCTAGAGGTAAATATGTTTATGATGGAAAAGAAGATTCTAATTCTTTTATTGCAGCTCAAGCAATTGCTCTAGCTTCATTTGCTAGAAGAGTTTATCCACATTCGGGAAACTGGGGTGCTAACCAGCCGCATATGTTGTTTTTAAATAATTGGCACCCTCCTCCACCCGGTTGGCCAAAACTCAATGTAGATGTTTCATTGTATCAATCATATGAAGCTACAGTTAGAAGGGTTTTCAAAGATTGCAAGGGAGGATTTCTTATGGCTTTTGGTTTTAAAGGCTTACATTGGGATATTTCTTGGTTAGAGTTATTGGCGATTCAAGCTTTGAAGATTATCTTGCAAGAATGGATGCTAGACTTTGAAGGTATAATTATTGAAGGAGATAATGCTAATATCATTCAATTTATTCAAAATTTGAAGATTGATACAAATAAAGGAGATATTTCGATTGGAGGTGAAGAAATGGACTTTCTTAAGAGATTTAAACAAGTTATTTTTACATGTGTTAAAAGAGAATGTAATAAGTTAGCAAATGAATATGCTAACTTTGCTCATAGTAATAATTTCCTTTGGGAAACTCTTTCTTTTGATCTCATTCCTTCTTCTTTTGTTTTGTGTGTGTGTTTTTTTTTTTTTTTTTTGAGAAAATGCAAAATTGTATTAAATAAAAAAGTGTGTGTTTTTTTTTTTTTTTTTTTTGAGAAAATGCAAAATTGTATTAAATAAAAAAGAAGGACAACCTATTACAAACTATAATAAAAATAAAAAACTAAGGGTTCCTTGATCCAACATGGAAAGAAACCTTGATCCAACATGGAAAGAAACCTTATTGAAAGCATATTTGTTAAACTAAAATTATCATAATTGAAATGAGACCCTACTATTTCTCATTTAAAAAACCTTGGGGTGGAGGGAATACCAAATAAATAAAACAGCCTAAAAGGTTGATTAGTATCCTAGAATTCCCAATCGGTTAAGAAATAAGACCTAGTATCAATTCCATAAATAATTAGAGTAATTTTAGAAAACAAATATAAAACTAGAAGAAAACAAAGGAACCTAAAACAAGAATAAAGTAAAAAAATAGAAATGTGTACCAAAATCTGAGAATCATATATGAGAATTTTTGGAAGAATTCTCTGATTCCAACTCCAAATCTTACGATTATAAACCAAAGTTACTAATATAAGATACTCTTTGATTATGAATTCCATCATCAAGTATCTTTCATAAATCACCTTGCAGTAGACTCCCATGAAAGAGTAAGAAAGCATTAATGAGCTAAAGGGGAAGATCCCCTTACTAACTTCTTTGAACTAAGATCAGCCATTCTCCTTCTAGGAAAGCCTTCCACTGGTCCCAAGGATTGAATTTCTTTGAAAAGTTTATGTTTAGAACCAGAAGAATGATCAATCTTAAAAGTTCATGTTTTCCCTTTCATTATTATTGTCTTTTTGAAATTCAAATTCACCTCTGAAGTAGGTGTAACAAATTCTGTTAAAACCTCATTTATCTTCTCCTCCTAATTCTGCCTTGCCGTAAGCAGAAAGTTAGAAGGATTTGGTTTAATAACCAAATCAATATCAGCAAAACCTGCAATCTCTTCTTGCTCCTGAATTTGTGAATTTTTGAATTCAAATTTCAAAATAGTAGCTCCCAACGGACCAGGAACCGGCCTTGAACCATCACAAATTGCTTCCTTGACTTCATCCACATCTCTAGCATTTTTGAAGAAGCTGTTTTTTGTATAGTAATTTGTTTTTCTGATGAGCACACTAGTTTTCTATCGTTTACATTTGAGAAAAAAAAAAAGGAGAAGAAAAAAAATACTATCCCAATGTAAAGATCCGAAATAATCGAACTTCTACAAAGTTATAATTTTTTATATATCTTATCATTTCGCTATTCATACATTTTCAGTAAAAAAAAGGCAAAAGAAATTAATTGATCTTACTTTCTATATGTTTTTAGAAGGCTTATTTCCATACAAAATTATTAACTCATCATACATTATTTGACTACCACAAATTCTTATCTTCTTCTTGTTAAAGACAGTTGCAACTGTTAGTAAATTTTTTGCAATTTAAAAATAAAGGATAGAAAGATACACACAAACTTAGCATGGTGTTTAATTAGTTGAAATTTATTTTCAAAAGATTGCAACGAATCCTAAAATTTATATGACATGGCCTCCAATTAAAACGTTCCTTTGAAGTCATTAGTGTAGAGTTATGCATCATAAGATAACCCCTTAGTGTTGGGTGTAGAATTTTATGTGTAATAATTATAAAATCTCTTACAAAATAATAATAGAAGATAAAAGACACATTTGCAAAATTGGCATATAAATATAAAGTGAAAGAGGACAATAAAAATGATTAATAACACAAGAAAAATTAAAAAAATAAAAAAAATCTCACAAGCATTGAACTTAGCTTACCAAAAGCTAATGCCATCTTCAAATAAATTGATGAATATTTTAATACCTACAGTAGGTTTAGTGACAATCAAAGAGACTTGTATTTTTCAAAGAATATGTTATATACATTATATTGTTGGTTTAAGTTCACACCTAAGGCTTTGTTTGGGACAACTTACTGCTTTTTAAAATAGTTTTTTAGTACATAATTTCTTCATTAAAATTTTTTGTACTATAAATCTGCTTTTAAAAAATAGTAAGAAGCCGATCTCAAACAAAGCCTAAGTGGGATGAATTGAGTTTTTATGATAATCAATTACGGAATTTAAGTTTTATCAAATAAATTAATGTGGGCTCCGAAAATTCGGCCTCGGCCTCCGCTCGCTTTTCTTATTCGGCGAGGGAGTTTTAACTGATAAGAAAGTTAGTAAATCTGGCATACTAATGTTAAAATGTATAATAGAGCAAATGAGAGAAAGAAAGTGAACTACTAATGATAAAATAAATGAAGATTTATAGCAATTTTATTAGCCTCCCATCCCCTAGCAATTCCATTATCCATCTGCACTAATTATGAAGGAAAACAAAGTTTTACTAAGCTAATAATTTTCTTTATTGGGTTCATGCAGTACCCATAATTGCATTTTATATGAAATAGGTATAACCCTTAATTACCTTTCCTCAAGTGTAAGCAAACCACTTGTCTTTCTAGGGCATAAGTACAACCTTCAAACTATAACACTATCAATTCAACAATTCTACATGCTACCAGTACATAGAATAATTACATTATTGTGTTTTGTACATAAACTGACCACTTTCTCTACTCTTTCATCAGCACCATTCACTAATAGCAAACTCTTCTTTATCTACCATTTATCACTGAAAAACTAAAAAATTTCTTTTATGCATATATGTATGTATGTGTGTGTGTGTACTAAGGTGCAAGTTTGGCAAAGCAACCATGTGAGATCTCCTCCACACTCCCTTGAAACCCCCTCAAAGGATCTTCTCCCTCTCAAACTCCACCCTTTCCTCTCTCCCTTCCAAGTTCTCTCTTAAAATTTTCTCTAGAAGAATGAATACACAATGATTGCCAAAGACACTTACAAAGTTCCTTGACAAAACTTAAATAGAGGGCTTTGAAAAACCTTAAAATCAATTCTAGCGGCAAAGATCATCAAGGAGATCCTGAGACTATCCTGTACAGTCAGTTCAAAATTTCCCTTCAAGTTAGATCGCCTAGCGTAGTCCTGTATGATCAGTTCAATAATTTGTATAGGTCATCCAGGACGATCCTGTGATTGTCTGAGATGATTAGTTTAAGATAGGTGGTAATCAATATATCGTCCCAAGACAGTTTTGTGATGTCCAGGATGATAGCTTGTATGATCAGAAGAAATAGTGTTTTCTTCTTGGACGATTTAAGAAAATCAAATATGTTGGCAAATAGTTCTGATGGCACTTGAAAGTTCGATAGGGATGTGAAGCCCTTATGAACTAGTCCCAAGGCTAACCAAAAGAGGGGGGGGGGAAAAGCGGGGGGGGGGGGTGCATTGGTATTTAAAAAAATCTTTTTATCAAAACACAACTTCAAAATAAAAACCAAGATTCATCACAGAAATCAAAGTGCAGAAGCAGTAATAAAGAACATAGAAATTTATAGTGGTTCGATCAACTCGACCTTCATCCACTCCCTGGAGGCACCCTCTGAGTATTGAACTAAACTCAGTGTGTCTCCTTTTGCCCCCACAGCAAGGTAGAGAAAACCTCCTTTCTACTAACCCAGGTGAGGCAAAGAACCCAACTCCTTTTTCTTCCTCCAGAAGTAGATAGAGAACCCAACTCCTTTTGATTCCTTTTGAAGTAGGTAGAGAACCTTGATCAGATGCTGAAGTAGACCTATCTAGAACCCCCAAGGAACTAAGGATGATGACTGGAGAAGACAACGACGGATCCTTGCTTGGAGCAACCTTTGTGAAACCCCTCACAAACTCCTCATAAGATCCTCTCTCTCTCTCCCTTGCTCTCCCTCTCCTCTTGGCTCTCTCAGGTTAGAACAACAGCAAAAGATAATCTCTTGGGTAGAACAAGAGGTCTTATATAGAAGAGCTTCGTAATAGCTCTTAATTACACCAAACCGACTTTATTGTCTAGGACAATATAAATATTGTCCTGTACAATCAGTATAAATTAAGCTCAATCAGCTATGTTGATTTGGGAAAATCATAAGGTTTTTGTTCATATCATCCAGGCTATAGTATATTATCCTATACGATTAGTACAAATTGTTGAATATCGCCCAGAAACATCGCCTTGAATATAAGTTGACCGATGTTTGATCGTCCATGAACAACTAAGATTTTTGAACTGATCGTCCCGGCCGATCCTACGATCGTCCAGGATGATATGATCAAGCAATCAAACCTTTATTGTTTTTTTTAATTACCAAATTAATTTAGGCACAATTATGTTGCATCATCCAGGATGATATCCTAGACGATGTCCATAAATAAAAGCTACCTAAATAGATTTGGTAGGTGGTTCTTTCTGATTTGGACCTATCATCTCGGCCGATACAAATATCGTCCAGGACAATGCACTTAATGACGTCTACCTTAACCAGGATGCCCTAATTAGGGCTTTTGTTTTTAACTGATTGTCTAGGCTAATTTATGTATCGTCTCGGATGATGTGAGCAAGAACAGAAAACTCTAAAATAGTTAGAAAAATTCCCCCAAATGTGTGTGTGCAAGATTACTTAGTATCAGGAACCACATTATTTACAATAGACTCAAGAAAAAAAAGTTTACAAATTGACTCAGATCTAGTCTACCTAATCTTGAGCTAGTTCAAATTGCAGTTTGATCTTGTGGACCTGAAATAGTAGTAGGCAAGGCAGTCGTAGAGAACATAAGTATTTGCTATCATCAAAATTCTATTTCCTAAAAATAGATTCGTAAAAATCTCCCCCTTTTTGATGATGGCAAACACAAAAAATAATTAAAACAGTTCAAAGCAGTTTAATGGAAACATTGTGAAAAAAAAACATAATTCAACTATCCAACATAAAAACATAACAGAATAAATAGTATCACTGCTAAAAAAAAGTATAAACTAGAACAGTACAGCTACTCTCCCTTTTGACATCACAAAAACGATGAGGGAAAAAGGAAAACAACACATAAACTAAAAAACATGAGAAGACTAAAATAATAAAAATAGACTAAGAGAAAGATGGCCACTGATCATCCGAAGGAGGAGGTGGTGGTGGTGGATGCGGTTGAAAGTAATTGGAAAGGGTCGCAAATTGCTCCCCAAGTCAGACCATATCTTAGTCGTGCTAGTGCTGCTAGTGAGCCATGTAAGAGTCAAAATGAGCAACACCCTCAGTATGTTACTACTCTTGTATAGTCAGGATCGGAATATAGGGTGTGGAGTTTGTCTCCTATAGTAGACATTTATAGGAGCTCTTGACAGTCTTGATAAGTGATTTTGATAGGTTTTCTATTCATATAGGGCTGTAAAGCGATGAAAGATGAATTGATGCGAAGGCTAGAGAAGAACTCAAACAGTAAATCTGAATTAAATGGAACAGTAAGGGTAAGGAGGAAAGTGAGAGTAGTGTGAGCAAACAGATCGAGGACAGGATAAAAAAGAATGTGCGGGTTGATAGTTCAGGATATAGTGATCCCGACTATTTTATACCTTAGATAGGCAGATTGGTCGCTTGCCTCGGTGAAATGAGGGTCCGGTTTAGCCCTCGAGGAACTACCAGAAGGCATGCAAGACCTCTTTCCATTGGCTATAATTAGGAAAATATAAGGGAAGTAAGAGCACAGAGGGTTGAAGAAAGATTGTGTGAGAAAAATTGATTGAATGCCTCAATTTTCTAAAGAAATGATCTGATCGTCCAGGACAATCGTAGAATCATCCAGGATGATCGTAGAATAGTCCAGACCGATCAGGTGCAGTAATTGCATCTTGGATGATTGGTGAAAAAGGCGGTAAAGTCGTCCAAGATGATCAAATATCGTCTAGGATGATAAGACACAGGCGATCGTCTTGAGGAGTCAAGTTGGACGACCGTTAAAAAAGAAGATCATCATGGCCGATTAGGTGGATCATCCAGGACGATGCACAATAATGGATCGTACTGGCCGAATTTAAAAATATTTAAAGCAGTGCCATGTGTATTGTCCGGGACAAGCAAGTGGATTGTTTGGGACAATCACCAATAATTAATCTTACCATCAGAATTTAAAGGGTTTAAAAATATTTCCATGTGTATTGTCCAGGACGAACATGTGGATCGTACGGACCAATTTCCCATAATTGAGCAAATATTTAAGAACAACATCCAGGATAAAGAGGATTGTCCGGGCCGATCATAGTAAGCAAAGTAGGATACAATCAGATCATCTAGGACAATAAAGTTTCATCCATGATGATGATAAACATAGAAAACATATCAGTCGTTAAATGAAAGGTTAGGAGTGGATTGAATGCATGGTCTAGGACGATATAAAAATTGTCCATGATAATGAGACCAAAAAATAAAATTCAAGAGGTGGAAGTAGATGATCAGAGAAGGCCCAAAAAATACAAAAACACCAATTAAAGATAAAGTTAAAATACAAAAATAGACAGAAAATAAGAGACAAAAAAAGAAATGAAAATAATTTTTTTTTAATTATTTTTTTATATATTGTTTTCTTTTAAAGGCATGAAAATGATAAATTCTTCAAGTGATTGAATTTAAAGACTTGTAAAATCAAATGAGTTAACATCGTTGAAATTCAAAAATCGTAGAATATTCAATCCTGTTAACCCTAGCTCGAACTTCTCTTAGGGCAAAATCGTCTTTTGAAAATAAAAGACCTAACTCAGAATAAACCAATTAGATAAGAAAAAGATATTCATTCAAAACTTGGTTCCAAAAAAAATATCTTATAGAATAATATACCAAAGTAATTTGTCACAACCATGAAATTTGAAATCAATCCTTTGAAAATATCAAGTAACATATGAATTCTTCTAAGATTTAAAGGTTTGAAAGAGAGTGAACCTTTTTTTTATGAGCTCATTTTATGCCTCTTGTTAATTGATTGGCGCACTTTTCGCATCTTTTGATTTTTGATACACTTTATGTATTTTATAATTTTTTGGCGATCATTACGCATCTTTTGATTTTTAGAGTCATTGACTTTTTTTTTTTGCAAGCTAGATACCTTTTCAAAACTCTTAAATATTTTTAGTTGTGACTATCTTCTAGATATTAAAGAAGAAAAACTCACTCTCTAATATAAGAAATAATAAGCCATAAACCAGGCTCAAAATATGATAAATGCAATGACACAATTTCAAAGAACTTGAAAATAATATAAAGACTTTAAACATTATATATATAAGATAGATTACTGTAGCAAGATAGAAAATATCTTAATTACAAAGTCTAGTTGTTAATTTGAGATAAACTTTTGTTAGAAATGAAAATTACACCACTAAAAGAGGTCAGTGGGAGGGAAACAATAAACGATGTTTCTCCCTTTAACTGATTTAGGAATGTTTAGAAATTGATTGCAAAATTCTAAAAATAAAAATAAGGCAAAATATCATTTCAGCTATAACAAAAAGGAAAACCAAAGTAAGAACATCATAGATGAAATAACTATAAAATAATAGCAAACATAAAAAGCTAACTCAAAACTAAAACAGAAAATAACAACAATCAACAGAGTAGTAAACATGCAATTCAGAATTTATCAAGCAGTAAGTTTTTATAATTATGAGTCGCGAGCCTCCATTTTCCAAGTACCAAATGCTCTCACGAGGTCTTTGGTGAGAGCTTACCTACAAAATTATCAAATATTATATTTAGAAACCCAAACATGTTTGGGTCCCTTCTTATGAAAAGAAGAATGCAATGTATTTGTGTTATGCTGTGAAACATGCAATTTTGGTCTCCACACCCAATGTGTACTACGGTGAATTATGTAAGTGTGTGAAATGTGTCTTAGCATGCCCCATGAAAAAAATTTAATTCTAAGAAAAGGATTTACTAATCTGTTTGGGTGGTGATGATTCCTTTTAACATTATGTGATGCATGCAATATTGGTTTGTTATTTTGAAAAGCTTTGAGATTTGCTTTTAGTGAATCATGTTCAATTATCAAATCAAAATGCTTTTTATTTAAATAATAAAATTCATCAAGTAAAGAAATGTAATTGCTATCAAGTAGAGTGTGATATTTACTTAAACTTTCATACCCTTTTTGTAAATTTAAAAACTCTAATTTTAAACTAGCATATGATTTCTTAAGTTTCTTATATGATGCATGAATTTTATCACAAATTTCAAGTAATTGATCATAGGTTGGTTCACATACTTCTTCTTGATCAGATTGACTAAGATGATCACCCATTAAGCACAAATTTTTTATCTCTTCTTCAACTTCAATCTCAAATGAGTCAAATGCAAAATCTGCCCAGAAAGCCTTTTAATTTTGCTTCTTGTCCTTCCTATATTTAGATTTCTTCTCACCCTTTCTTTGCTTGAGCGATCCTTAAGTGTAGGACAATCAACTTTAACATGTCCAGGCTTCCTGCATTCAAAGCAAACAACATCAAATTTTTTTTATAATTTTTGCTATCCTTACCTCTTTTCTACTTCTAATGATACTTGTTGTTCTTCCTTAAAAAGATTTTGAATTACCTAGTGATGAAGGGAACATCATCACTTTCAGAATCGGAAGAATCAGTCTCCGTTTTATTGGCCTTCAGTGCCACAGTTTCCTCTTTTTTCTCACCTGCATCAAGATTTCTTTGATTCAACGCTTGCTCATAAGCAATGAGTGATCCAAGTAAATTATTAGTAGAATAAGTATTTAAATATGTAGATTCAGTAATTACAGTAATCTTAGCATCAAAAGATGAAGGAAAACATCTCAAAATTTTATTGACTCTTTCATAATTAGTTAGCTCTCTTCCTAAAGCATGCAATGAGGTGACAATTTGAGTAAATCTAGTATACATGTCAAAAATTAATTCAGTAGGTTTCATATGAAAAAGTTCATAGTCATGCAATAAAATATTCAACCTAGATTGTTTAACTTCATTGGTTCTTTCATAAGTTACACACAATATATCCCAAATTTCTTTACCAGTTGCACAAGTTGAAACATGCATATAATCTTCAAATTTCAAAGCATAGAAAAAATAGTTCAAATATTTCACATTAAGTTGTGCTAAATCTCTTTCATCAGAAGTCTATTCAATAAAAGAAAGTTTAGTTTTAATGTCATTAATTTTACAAGAAGGAGGTGTATAACTTTCTATAACAAGCATCCATATACGATAATCAAGTGATTATAAAAATGTAGACATACTAGTTTTTCAAAAATCAAAAGAAATATTATCAAACAAAGGTGGTTGTGTAATAGAATATCCTTATGTTGCATTACAATTATCAAAGTTAGCCATTGATTGAAATTCAAAAGTTTTTAAAAACTAAATTTTATGAATCCTGCTTTGATACCACTTAGAAGTGCTCTGATGGCTCTTAAAAGTTTGACATGGATGTTAAGTCCTTATAAACTAGTCCCAAGGCTAACCAAGAGGGGGGTGAATTGGTATTTTAAAAAAAAAATTTAATCAAAACACAATCTTAAAACAAAATATAAGATTCATCATAGAAATCAAAGTGCAAAAATTAAATACGGAAGTAGTAATAAAGAATACATAAATTTATAGTTATTTGGTCAACTCAACCTTCATTAACTCCCCGAAGGTGCCCTCTGAGCATTGCACTAAACTCAGTGTCTCTGCTTTGATACCACTTAGAAGTGCTCTGATGGCACTTAAAAGTTTGACAGGGATGTTAAGTCCTTATGAACTAGTCCCAAGGCTAACCAAGAGGGGGGTGAATTGGTATTTTAAAAAAAAAAAATTTAATCAAAACACAATCTTAAAACAAAATCTAAGATTCATCATAGAAATCAAAGTGCAAAAATTAAATACGAAAGTAGTAATAAAGAATACATAAATTTATAGTTATTTGGTCAACTCAACCTTCATTAACTCCCCGAAGGTGCCCTCTGAGCATTGCACTAAACTCAGTGTCTCTCCTTTTCCCCCCATAGTAAAGGCGGAGAAGCCTTTACAAACCTCCTTTCCACCAACCCAGGTGAGGTAGAGAACCCAACTCTTTTTGCTTCATCCAAAGCAGGCAGAGAACCTAACTCCTTTAGCTTTCTTCTAAAGCAGGAAGAGAACCTTGATCAGATTGAAGTAAACCTCTCTAAAACCCCCAAGGAACTATGTACGATGACTGGAGAAGATGATAATGGATCCTTGATTAGAGTAACCTTTATGAAACCCCTCACAAACTCCCCCTTTCAAGATCCTCTCTCTCTTTCTCTTTCTCTCTCTTACTCTCCCTCTCCTCTTAGCTCTCTCAGGTTAGAACAATAGTAAAAGATCATCTCTTGGGTAAAATAAGACATCTTATATATAAGAGCTTTGGAATAGCTCTTAATTGCGCCAAACTGACTTTATCATCCAAGACGATATAAATATCATCCTGTATGATCAATATAAATTAAGCTCAATCGGCTAGGATGATTTTGGAAAATCATAAGGTTTTTGTTCATATCATCCAGGTTGATAGTATATTGTCATGTACGATTAGTATAAATCATTGAATATCATCTAGAACATCACCCTGAATAGAAGCTGGCCGATGTTTGATCGTCCAGGAACAACTAAGGTTTTTAAACTAATCATCCCGATCGATCCTGCGTTCATCTAGGATGATATAATTGAGTAATCAAACCTTAATTACTTTCCTTAATTACTAGATTAATTTAAGCATAATTATGTCACATTATCCAAGACAATTATAAATAAAAGCTATTTAAGTAGATATGGCAGCTGATTCTTTCTGATTTGAGCGTATCATCCCGGCCGATATAAATATCATCCAGGATGATGTGCTTAATGACAACTGCTTTAACTAGGATGCCCTAATTAGGGTTTCTCTTTTTAACTGATCATTCAGGCCAATTTATGAATTATCCCGGTCGATGTGAGAAAAAACATAAAACTCTAAAACAGTCAGAAAAATTCCCCCAAATATGTGTGTGCAAGGTTACTTAGCATCACGAATAACATCATTTATAATAGACTCAAGAAAATGAAAAGCTTACAAATTAACTCAGATCTAGTTTACCCAATCTTAAGCTGGTTCAAATTGTAGTTTGATCTTGTGGACCCGAAATATTAGTAGGCAAGATAGTCGTAGAGAAACAGAAGTGTTTGCTATCATCAAAATTCTTTTTCTAGAAAAATAGATTCGCAACAATTATTTTTTTAAGATCATAAATGATCGTCCAATATGATTAGTTCAATGAGCTGATCGTCCTAGATGATCTAAATCATCTTTTAACATTAGTTCAAAACTTAAAGTTCTAGTTTTGACTAGATCTCACTCCCCTAAGTGTATATGTACATGGACACCAAGCTAGTAAACACTTTTATATGATTTGACTAAAAAAATCAAAATTACATCAATTAATATTATAGACTCTTTACAGCTTAACCTTATTCTACACAATCTTGAGCACTGACTTTTCATTGAATGGTGCATGGATTTTTTTCCCCATTTTCATCTCCAAAAGGTTGAGATCTTTCCATCTGATTTCATGTATTCACTTCTAGCACCTTTTCTCACCCTCACCACATTTTTATGTTGTATGCGATACAAATTTTTTGGTAAGGTGGTTGGGTGCTAGTTTGTATAAGAGCATTTTTGCTCTTTTTTTAGCATAGAAATTCTAGATGCTAGCTTTCTAGTTTCTATTTTTTCTTTAGGTTTTTTAGTACGATAAGGACCTTTTTTGTGACTTTCTGTTATTACCATTATGACCTGTCGTCACTATAGAGTTATGCTCAATTAGCTTATCTCAGGTGTTCCTGAAATATTAATATACACACAAGTAAGTATATAATGAAAATACTAGGAGACTTAAAGATATGAGCCATAATATTTGTTATCATAAAAAACATCAACTTGTAAGCTCGAGTCATAATAATCTCTCCTTTTTTATGATGACAAATATTTCTGGTGAATTTAGCAAACTAAAAGTATTTTTTCATAATCTCCCCCTCACTAAGATTAAAATTTAAAAATAAGGGAAAATAAAAAATTTTCTCTTTTTTTATTTTAAAATAAAACAAATAACTAGATAAAAAGATACACTAAAATAGTTACGTAAAAATAATAGTACGTTCTTCCCCTTTGACACTTAAAAAAAAAGAGGAGCACAAAAAACTAAAATAATAAAAACTAACAAAAAAACAAATGATCCCTGATATGGTGAAGATGTTTTTAGAAGAATCAATTTAAAATTTCAATTTTTTTAAAAATGAGAAAGTTACCTCTTAATTTTATTCAAAAACATAGTAAGGTAAGTATTGGCAACGCATAATCCATAAAGGTTAGAGATAAAAAAATTATTAATTCAAGCTCAAGTTCCTTTAAAGGCTAAAAAAACTTTTTAAGCCAACATCTAAATCAAGGAACAAATTAGAGAAATAAACATTAATCTTTTCAAAACACCTTTCATGAAATATATCTAATAGAAGATTAATGCAAAAATTAGTGAATCAAAAATTATGATTTTTAAACTCAAGTATCAAAAATATCAATAGATAAAAGAGTTTTCTTAAGATTTAAGAAATACTAGAAATGTAAGCTAACTTATTGTGGGCTCATTTTGTACATCTTTTTTAATTTTTGGCACACCTTGCATATCTTTTGATTTTTGATACACTTTGTGTATCTTTCCATATTTAGTTTCATTGTGCATCTTTTGATTTTTGATAAACTTTGTGTATCCTTTTATAGTTAGCATCATTATGCATCTTTTCAACTTTGGGCTCATTTTTTTCCTCTTTTCTTTTCAAAAAAAAAAATGCTTCTATTCTATAATTTTAAAAACTAAAGCTAACTCATTCTAGTGACAAAAGTAAACTGTTTGATTAAGAAAATAATGAGGTGGATTCAACAACTTTTAAAAGGTCCCTATAAGATAGAAAAAATATAGGGAGATTAAAAAAGTTTAATTTCAAGGTCCAATTTATAATTTGATGAAGATTTTAAATAAAAAATAAAATAATCTCATTAAGAAATGAGATAGAGAGATAAAATGATAAGGTTCCTTTAATTATTTTTAGAGAAGTCAACCACAGCTTACATAAAAATAATTAAAAAAAAAGGAGATAAATTTTTCTTTTTTTTTGATAAAAATAATAATATGTGTGTGTTGATCAAAGAAAGCATCACAAAAAAATGTAAAGACTAATTTAAACTTTTAAAGAAAAAAAAACTAAGAAAAAAAAAATAAAACCTAAAGAAAACATAAAAAATAGACAAAAACATACATGTATGCACAAAATAAATAAACACACAAACATGGCTTTAAACATCATCTTGCTCCTGGTCTGATGATTCAGAAGCTAGGTCTGCCTAGGCGATTTTTTGCTTTTTATTATTTTGTTTTTTTACAATTTGCTTAGCTTTACCCTTTTTCTTTGTACGAAGAGTTTTCAAATTAGGGCACTGATTTTTCATATGTATGGATTTCTTATATTCAAAATAAATAGCATCAAAGGAAATCATAATATTCTTATTATTTTTAGCTTTATTCCATTTTTATTGATGTTGATGCATATGCTTTAGCATATTTTCAAATTTGCGTGTAAACAAATCACTTTCATCATCTTCTATGCCTATTTTCTTCATGTCTTCAGTTTTTAGCACAATCGTTTCACCTGTATCTAAGTCTTTAACCCAAACATTGCTCGTAGGCAATGAGTGAGCCAAAAAAATTATCAATAGAATATTATTTCAAAATTTTGATTTACAAATAGTAACAACTTTGGCATCAAACTTTTTAAGTAGATAATAAAGAATTTTATTAAACTTTTTAGAGTTTGAAATTCTTTTCCTAAGGCATGTAATGATGTCACTATTTCAGCAAACCTATTATACATGGCTAGTATAGTCTCATAAGGTTTCATTCAAAATAGTTCATAATCATGCATTAAAATATTCAACCTAGATTGCTTGACTTCACTAATACCTTCATAGTGTATAATTTGTCCCAAATTTTCTTGCCAATAGTTCAAGTGGATATTAACATAGAATCTTAAAAATTTAAAGCATATAAAAAATAGTTCAAGTATTTAGCATTCAATTAAGCATTAATTTATTCTACCATATTCCATTTATTAAAGGGAATATCTATTTTAATTATATCTATAACACATGATACCAGTTAGAATCATATGCCACAATTGATAGTCAATTAATTATAAGAATGTAGACATGCAAATTATCTAAAAATTAAAAGTAATATTTCCAAGTATACGTGATCAGGTGATTGAATATCCTTTCTTAATATTATGATTACAAAAAGTAGTCAATGATCTAAATTTAAAAATTTTCAAAAAATTAATTTATGAATCTCGCTCTGATACCACTTAAAATTTTGTGAGTGTTGTTAAGCCCGTATGAACTTGTCTAGTGGCTAACCAAGAGGGTGGGGGGGATTAGAAATTTAAAAACTTTTTTAATTAAAAGAAAAATCTTTTTATATCTTATGGTAAAAATACATTAAATCAATAATAAAAAGATTAATCTAAGATTTCACCCATGTAATTAATCATAATAAAAATAAAGTGCAAAACATAATTAGAAAGAACACACCAGATTTATAGTGGTTTGGTCTAACTTGACCTACCTCCACTCCTCGAAGGCACCCTCTGAGTATTGCTCTCAACTTTAGTGACTCTTATGTATCCCCCAATAACTAGGTGGAGAAGCCCTTAAAAATTCACTTCAATCTTCTCTGGTGCGGTGGAGAAGTTGGGTCCTTTGACATCAAAGAGGTCTTCTTCTTCCCAAAACTTCCCTTAAGACGAACCTTGAATTTAATGGTACTAAGGTGTAATCTTGTTGGAGCAACCGTGTGAAATCCCCTCCGCACTCCCTTTAAACCCCCTCCAAGGATCTTCTCCCACTCAAACTCCACCCTTTCCTCTCTCTCTTTCAATTTCTCTCTTCAAGTTTTCTCCCAAAGAATGAAGATATAATGGTTACTAAAGACACTTATAAAGTGCCTTGATAAAGAATAAATAGAGGGCTTTGAAAAACCTAAAAATAAATTTTGGTGGCAAAGATCATCATTTACGATCAGCACAAAGTTGCTCTTCAAGTCAGGTCGCCCAGCATAATCCTGTATGATCAGTTCACCAATTTATATAGATCATCTTGGATGATCCTGCTATCATCCGAAACAATTAGTTCAAGATTGGTGGCAATTAACATATAATCTCAAGACAGTCTCGAGATGTCTAGGATGATAGCCTCTACGATATGAAGAAATATGGTTTTCATCTTGGACAATTTTGAAAAATCAAATATGTCAACAAACATCATCCAGTATGATATATAGATCGCTCAAGATGATTTGATTGAACAATTTAATAATAATTAGTCCCTTAATCACATGATCAATTTATGCATGATTGGTATTGATAGTCTTAGACAATTTAGATCATCTATGATGATTAGAACAAAAATTAAATCTTAAATCCATGCTAAATTATCATTGGCGGCTATTTTTTCCAAGATCATAAATGATCGTCCTGGACGATCGAAATCATCCGGTATGATTGGTTCAATGAGTTGATCATCTAGTATGATTAGTTCAAAACTTAAACTTCTAGTTTTGACTAGATCTCACTCCCCTGAGTGAATATGAGCATGAACACCAAGCTAGCAAACACTTTTATATGACTTGACTCAAGAAATCAAAATTACATTAACGAATATTACAAATTCTTTACAACATTGTTGACCTCCTTTTTGTTGGAGGCCATCAGGTACTGTCCCAAACTCCTAAGTATCAATATTATGAATAATTATTAATCATCAAGCAAATCATTCAATCTAGCCTTTAACAAATCAACTCCAATCATCTACAATCTTATACTGCAGGAAAGAACCCCAATCTACGACATAGTGTAGTATATTGATTCTTAGATTCCAGTCAAGATCTAAATCATTTCATTAAAGTCTCATATATCAATTTCTATATTATTAGCTCTCTGAAGCATGTGATTGAGCAGCTTGATCTACTCAAGCTAGCTCAAGTGATTATATACACCTTGATGATCTCTAGTTGATCTCTAACTTGGTTCTAAACTTCACCAAACTCTCTTGAATCATTCTCCTAGTGAGTTGAATGCAGCTGATCACATTGGTCTAGCCATCAGTTGACCTGTTCAATTGGACTTAAACTTGGTCAAATCCAATCTACTTGGACCCAATTCTTATATGTGACTCAATCAACCATTCTATTATATCAAAATAACTTCAAAGTATAGCTCAAATACTTCCCAAATATGCTTTGAGTCAAATAATCATGGGTTGACTCAGTCAACTCCCTAAGCATAGTCAAACCTTTCACCTATACATTCTTTCTCTCATATAATGCATCTAGTCATCTAGACCACTTGTAATGCATCTAGTTAGCTATCTTCCATATCTTTTCTAATGTCTGCCTCATCAACATTGACTAAGTTGACTGGTCAAACTAGTCAACTCAAAGCTTTAAAGAGCCTTTTCATGGTTAAACTTGCTAATATAATTGGCTTAGTTTAAACCCAAACCCATCTAGCCCATGACTTACATTCTAGAAGCTCCCTGAACTCCTCAATAAAACTTGACCTATTGACCGGTCAAACAATCAAGAATAACTCAAAAGAGCTCTACCGATCAACCCGACCCATCAGACTCACCCAACCTAAATTAGGCCTGTCCAACCCAGGCCCATCCATCCCATGTAATTGCTTCTAGAGCCTTCTATCAAGCTAACCCGACCCAACCCAGTAACTAGCATGACCCCTTAACTCAGCTAACCCGAATGGTCCCTCATACATGTGGGAAGGATGATCTATCCTTGCCACCTGAGTAGCCACTCTCTCTGCACTCTAATGGCTAAGGATACTTGTGCTCAATCCCAGCATCCTCCTTGATGCCTCCCAGCCGTCCCTTCTAATTTCAGCAATTAGAACACACTATCTCTTGCTCCAATCATTCTCTCAAATATCTAGCTTTTTATTTTAAAATCCCATAGCTCCCTCTCTGTTCTATTGATCTCTTCTTGGTGTTTGGTGGCTTCCATCGACAAGATCAAAGGCAAATCAAGAGAGCATTCATCCTAGTCATCCCAACTCTTGTTAGAAGCCTCATCCAGGCTTGAGGTCTTTAAGGAAGTTAAGCATGGATAATCCACAAATTCAGAGAAATATAAACCATTTGAATGCATCTATTCTACCGTGGTATATCTCTAACCTTAGGCGTTTAATTAGGCTCTTAAATAACCCTTGAAATATTGCAACAATATCTTAGAAAGTACCTCCACACTTAGGTTCTATAATACCTATGTTCAAATTTTTAAGATGTTTGGTTAAGTATTTTACAAAAATAAAATAAAAAATGAGATTAGTGTTTGTGGTAACTAGGCAAGGAAGACAAAATTAGGACCATATGTTCATTCTATTTGATACGGACAGACGTGAATTCATTGTTTTGATGGTTTCATCTGACCTGCTGGAATCAATAGATGGACAGATCTTGTCCAACTTCATCTGATCCATTCATTCCAAACCGCGGGATTCATTTGGGCTGTCAGATCCTCTCCATTTTGATTTATCCTGCGGGTTTGATCCCAACCATTAGATCTAACCCATGGTAGATCAGATGCTTTGTGAAATGCCATGCTGGATAAGTGAGCTGATTCAATTGACTTTTGCCATTTAGGTGGCCAAATCAGGTCATGTTGGTGGAAACGTCATTGCCGCAGTTTGACCAACCCTTTAAAACCCTAAAATTAATTTAAAAAATGTCCAGAACTTCAAAAATGTATAAGAATTTCATTTCTTATCCATTTTTGGACTTCTTCAGCTTGTTTTATTCATATCTTTATATATTATATTTTAAAAATAATAAAAAATTATTTGGAGTAGTATTTTATTAATTATTTAAATAATACATAAAACCTTATTTTAAGTTTAAATAAAAATATATGTATTATTTTGGTTTGAATTTTTGTAGAGGCATAATAGGGTCTAATGTTGATCTTCCCTAATTTTCTCAAGTTCTTTTGATGCAATCTCGATTAGTTTTATGAATTTACAAATTTTAGGTCAAAGTTTGATCTAGGTTTTTTAAAATTCATAACTAATTCAATTTAAATCCAATTCATGCATGCTATGGTTATATGGAATCAGTGAGGATCTCTCTTTCACTAAAAGATACGTTTAGGCCATAATCATACTTAGTTTAATAAAACTTTCTTTTAATATCATGTTGATATATGTATATGATTATCAAACTAAGCATGACTATGAGATCAAATTGGATTAAATTAAATTTTAATATGTTTTTATACATATTCAATTCTCTTTAATACAAGTTGATCTATCTATCTCTTATAATATATTATTTAAGTTC
This sequence comes from Dendrobium catenatum, assembly GCF_001605985.2. Lineage (NCBI taxonomy): Eukaryota > Viridiplantae > Streptophyta > Magnoliopsida > Asparagales > Orchidaceae > Dendrobium > Dendrobium catenatum. The sequence goes on from NW_021318785.1 coordinate 1,771,952, forward strand.
ATAGTTTATCATGTGACCTATGACTAAATAATTTATTATAAAATATTTCCATAGAACATTAGGATCACTTTTTCTTTGTTCATGATTACTATGCTATGGTGTGATTGTAATTAGTGTTCAAAGGGTTTGAAGATCTTGATTTGAACCCTATAACCCTAGTGACACCTAAGGAAAAAAATTAAGGCCTTCTCTTAGCTAACTTAGTCAGTTTAGGAAAAACTACACACATCCCTTTTGAGATGAAACATAAACATAGAAAACTAGTGTCATATACCTTTGATTAAATACATATTGATTTGACATTAATCAATCTTCAAATAACTACTAGAATTAGTTAATTCTTTGTTAATAAATCCCATATTTTTTATAAGTCAAATAAAACCCTTAAAAATCTAAAAAATCAATTTCAAATAATTCTAATCAAACCTAAGTCACATTTACAATCATTCAAAATTAAAACTAAAACCTAAATTTCATTAAATTATCAATCAACCCTTAATCACCCTTAATTAAGCATTAGTTAATTAAATCACAATAATTCAAAAAAAAATATTAAAATTTAAACATTACCATTAAAAATTAAATTCAAATTTATTTTTTTTTATAAAAATTCAATAAATAATTAAAATTCTAAATATTATGATAAAATTCATAAAAATTCAAATTATACTCTAATTCATTTTAACTAAATTAATTTGATAATTTGACTGAATAAGTTTTATTTTTGTTTAATTAAATTTGAGAATTAATTTAATTTAAATGAATTAAGGTCTTTATGCTTAAAAGCTTGATTACTTTTGGAGGGCTTTGGGCATTTTGATTTTAAGACCTTTAATACATCTAAATAACCAAAAGATCTCCTATATATTATGCATGAATCTTTTCAAGAAGATACTAATGCATTGGATTTGGAAGATCTTCAAATAAATAATAATACATCAACCTTATGTAATATACACGACTCCTTAGGGAAGGTATGTTACATTGCATTGCAAGGTCCCTTCTCTCTCTCTCTCTAATAAAACTTTGGAGACTCTCAGATGTATAACTATCTTCTTTATAAGATAGGTATTCATTTTGAAAGTCATAGGTCTTATAAATTGATAACTTCCTGCACATAGGGAGTTATCAATCTATAAGTTCTTTAAAATTAAATCAATAACTATAACATCTAAAATTTGGAATAATTTTAAAAGTCCAATGCATACTACTTAAACTTCAACTAAAATACCTTTGGGCCTTTAAATGAATAAATCTTAATAATACATATAATTCAAACATAATATCTTATAGGACCTATCTAAGCCACACAACCTCTTTCACACACTTAAATGATTTACTATGACAACAAACTTTAGCCTAGGCTAGGTCTGTGGATTGTTGTGGTTCGATTGTGGGTGTCTTACTTAGAGGGCACCCATGTTTGTTTGCATACTTTTATACAAATAATAGCATGCATATTTACTTTCTGTCAGTGCACTAGAGAGTAGAGTGAATAAGTGAGGGCCATGTACTTTAATTTTCTATCTTTACTTTCTTGTATTTCACAATGCAGTCATAACTGCATTTATTTGTCATGTTCTTTGCTTTCCGACTTTTAATTTCCTATAAAGTATAATATTATTAGGAATGATGCACTTGTAAAGAGAAATATAAAGTTAAATTTCTTAGATTTCCTGTATATAGATTGAGTTGTACACTATTTTGAGTTATAAAAGAACAAAAAAAAATAGCTACTTATACACATACAGGTGGGGCTCCAAAAAGTAATATCCTCTCTCAAGAGGATATTCCTCTTTGGAATTTCATAGAAGGCTCAGACCTTGAAGACCATAAGTAGTTATATTTTATTATGCTCTCCTATAGGCTTAGAATCTAGGTTTGTTGTAGGTGGGGCCTGTCCACCTTTACTTTATTGCAGATCCTGGGTTGTATAATGTAAATTTTATATTAATAAAACCAGCTCTCTATATATATAATTATTTATGCATCATTAGCATACAAGTAGATTTTCTATCTTTTGTAAGCATATTTCATTGCATTTGATTCAATTTTCTTTAACAAATTCCTTGATTCCTAGGATAGAACTTTCTTAAATCTTGCATTCATCGGCATTTGTCATGATTAGGATTATATGCTGGCAGCTCACTTTAGGTAAGTGGTAAGTCCAGATCGTATACACCCTTCTCTTCGCACTCTCTTCCATCTAATCAAATCTAAACCTCCAAATCTAGTGTCAGAATTTATAATCTAAAGCCAGAGAATGAAAATTTAAACTAGCACAAATATTTCTTTAAACTTATATATAAATTTTCAAATTATCTCATCTTTATTTTAATTGAGAGTAATCTCTTAGGATATGTAATTAACTATAAGGGCTTTCCCCTATAGGGAGTCTAGATCCTAGAATAATCTAAACCCTATCTTATTTTTCTTTCTAAGGTAGGGAAAATATCTATGAATGTAGAGTGTTTGCCTTATCTATATTTAAAGTTTAACTCCATAATGAAAAATAGATATGTATTGGATTTGTTGTTACAATGAATCTAATATCTCCCATATTTGATTTTGGAGGTAAATGTATAATTTATTTTTTTAATTAGAATGATAGGAGAAGATATTCATTATCCCTTAGGATGATTTATATTCTTCCCTATACTGCTTCTGATTAGAGAAATAAATTACATTTTTCTTTCTTTCAAATCGATAGTAAAATATTAGTTTGTCCTTCGGGATAGTATACTATTGAGCTATATTGATTTGACTCAAAGAAATTCATATGTTTTTTTATTCTTTTAAATATGGCTATAGAAGGATAAATCCATAAAATGCAACTATAAACATTATCTATGATTGTGCACAAGGAATTATAAGGTCCCGAGTAATTGATCTAATCTAAAGTGTTTTTTGTGATGTGTTTATTTTTATTATCTATAAATGTGTGCTAACTTTGATATTTAATAGGATTATCATGCTAATGATATTTTTAATACTATATTACTCTATTAGAAGTTATGTACTAATAATCTCCTCTTATATTTTTAAAATTATAGAATATCTACTTGTAATTCTATTTTACTTATTATTAATTATTTAGGTAGATCGAGTGTATCCTACTAAGTTGAGGATGCTCATATTTTCTTTTTCTACATGTGTTAGTTTTTGGCTACGGAAAGGGCAAGAGGTAGGTAGAGTAGATAAAAATTCTAATCATATGTATTTAAGTATGCTTTTGAATGGAAGATTTTTGGCAATGATGGTGTATTTGATGATGAAATATACTAAAATTCATTACCATGATCATTGAATTTATAAGAACATTTGATCATCTTTTTTACATGGTGCTATATTGTGACACTAAAGACTTGCCACTTCAGTGCCCTACTCTTTATTATTGAGATTAAATTTGTCCTTGAATACCACAGTGAAATAAAGTCTAGCATCACATCATTGATTCCTTTCTAAAATTTTCAATCATTTTCTTTGAATTTTCTTGCATAAAATCATAGAGTGGGGAAATTTTAATGTAATAAAGGATAGCTTGAAACATAATAACTATTAAACTAACAAAATCCCCTAAGCTTAACTTATTACTAGTCATCATGTAATCCATATGAACATTAATTTAAAATTATTTTTTTTACTTGTATGCAATAATTTGAATTTTAAATTTTAAGAAAATATTAATTTAATGGGTTTAACAGTAACATTCAGTGGTTATTAACCCCATTAATTCATCCTATAAAAGCCAAATAATTCATTTTTTTACAAATGTTTCTTCTAAATCCAAATCCTAGAAGTGTATGTGAAAATTTTGACTAACTTACCTAGTGTTGGTGATCTTGGGTTTAGGAGAACTACATATTTATTTAATCTTCTAGTCATACTATAAGGTTCCTTATGTACCATAATTCATATAATTCACTTTAGATTAATTTCTCCTTAGATTCCTTAGGAGTAGTTATACTTTTAGGTACAAATTTTATATGATTTAGTACTTAACTTTTCACTTTACTTTCTTTTTCTTTTCACTTTTTCATTTTTTTTCCTTTTTGTTTTCCTTACTCTCCTTTTTTTATTTTCATTTTTGTGCTAAGTACTTATTGAAAATTCTATATAGGTTGTTAGACCAAATCCTATTGTCTGAAGGCTAACTAATAGGGGGATGAATTGGTTATTTTAAAAATTTCTTGGATATAAAAAACCGATTTATGATTTTTGCATAATTAAAACTTTTATAAATTAAAAGGTTTTTCAACAGAAAAAATTTAAACACACAAAAAAGTAAAAATGCAGTAAAATAAGAACACAAAAATTTATAGTGGTTTGGTCCAACTAGACCTACATCCACTCCTTGAAGACTCCCTCTTTTGGTATTGCACCATTACTAAAGTAACTCTCATTTTTTTCCCACAGCAATGTAGAAAAACCTTTATAATTACCCTCTCTTCCAGAAATCCCTGGTGCGGTAGAGTATCGTCATCCTTTCACACCCTTCAACTGTCGGCAGAGTACCTCGTCCTTTCACACCCTCCAAGTGTCAGCAGAGTATTGTCATCCTTTCACATCCTCTAAGTGTTGGTAGAGTATTGTCATCCTTTCACACTCTCAAAGTGTCGGCAGAGAACTAGATCTTCTTCAAAGATCTTCTCTCGATCATCTTCAAAGAAGTGAGGAAGAGATTTGCCACAATTATAAAGAGATTCTCACCTTTGAGTAATCTTGTGAACCCTTCACACTCTCCACTTGCAAGAACTCTCTCGCAAACACTCTCCCAAATAACTCTCACACATGCTCTCTAAGAAAATATGCAGAAGGATTTTTTTCACAGTCAATTTTTAGGACCTTATATATGAAAGACATAAAAAATTGTCTGGAAAACTAAAATTTTTCAATTTGACCGACCACGATTTTACAGTATGATCGACGATCATACATTTCAATAGTTCAGAATTTACTCATACGATCTAGTATGAACATATTTTGTATTCTGAATTACCTGGGTACGAACTCACATCGTATAGTATGATCAGTTCAGAATTGAACAAATTCATCTAGTACGATTCTGTACAAAATGATTTCATACTCTGAATAACATATTATACAAAATCCATATCATAAAGTATAAACTATTTTAATCAGACCATGTTTTGTTTTATACAAAAATGGCCTCAACCATTTCATACTCTTGAGGTAATCTACACGATCCTATAATCGTACTGTATGAATAGTTCAAAAAGTTAACATGTTCGTCTAGACAAAAAGATACGCAACCATTTTGTACTCTGAGCTTCTTCAGTATTAACCTATGATTGTACAGTAGGAATTGTTCAAAAAAAAAGGAGTTTGTCGAGAGAAACTTGTACGTATCTATTTTATACTCTAGAAGGTGTACGTACAAAGCTAACTTCGTATAGTACGAAAAGGACTTAGAAAATTTTCCTAGCATGATTCAATTAACTACTTTTTAGAGGTATGCTCAAGCCAAATAATCCCGTATGATACAAGATCATACAATATGATTAGTTTTAAAAATTTACAAATTTTAACACTCCCTTATTGTGTGTGCACGGTTACCCAATTACAATTGCACTCTCTTAGGCTGAAAAAAAGTATAAAAAGTATATACTTCAAAAATAGTAAATCCTAATCAAATCTGACTTGAAGTCTTCAACTGTATGGAGTATGATTTTCTTGAAACTTTAGTACACACAAAAAAAACAATATTTCCAATATATGTTAGGAGAAATAAAATTCAATACAATAATATTTTGGAATCATAAAAAAAGGCACATGGTATGAAAACATAGTTATGAAAACTAAGTTGCAATAATCTCTCCATTTTTTATGATGGCAAAATAATTATTATTTGAGTTAACGTTCAAAATAATTTTTCTCCTTAGCTCCCCCTAAAAGAATGACCAATTAAATAACAAGGGATTCCCATGAAGATAAAAAACAAGAAACCTAAAAATAAAATAAAAAACACCAAATAAAAAATAACTCGAATAAATACATGAACTCGAACAAAAACACAAAAACGAATGAACAATCAACATTTAAAAACATACATACATGCACAACATAACATACACATACATACATGCAAAACATCAAATATTATTATGACTCCCCTTTTGACAACAACAAAAAGGGAAGTTTGATACCATACACCTCGAAATGAGAGGTTTCCACAGATAAACCAAAAAAGTTGGAAGAAAAAAGGATTTTAAATCAATTGAAAATACAATATTAATTTCATAATACTAAAAAGTAAAATTTCAAATTTTAAATCAAAGAACAACTAAGATAAGAAAAGTTAACCAAGTTCATTGTTCATCCTAGACAAATTAAATAAAAATGATTATTACAAAAATGATGAAATAAAATTAGTTAACTCCAAATTCAATAATGTATATTTTTGTTAATTAGATAGATTTGGATTAGAGATTGAATGATAGTGGAAAGAATACAATAAAAAATTTTAATTGGCAGCATTGTGCTTCTTTTTTAAATATTTTTGGCACATTTTGTGCATCTTTTCTATTTGGGCTAATTTTATGCATCTTTTCACTTTGTGAACCATTGTGCATATTTTCTATTTTTTCTTTGGGTCTTTCCAATATCAATAATCTAAAATGTAAACTTCACTAATAATAAAAACTAACATATTGAAAAAAAAAATACTAAATATTAATTCATCAATCTTACAACAATTATAGCTTAGATATGTTTGTCTAAAAGAACATGAAATTGATCTCCTTATCTAAATCCAAATATAATTTTAATTTTTTTTTGAAAGATTAAATATTGTAAGAAAATTAATTTATAAAGCAAAGTAATTTATAACCCATTTCAACAATTAATTTCAAAAGGATTTCTCGTTAAAAATACAAACATTTCAAGAATTAATATTCAATGCAAGTTCATCATTCCATTAATATTAAGTTCATATACAACCATATTATAAAAATATATCATATCATCATAAGATCTCACATCACAAAACATGAGAACATTAAACTCATGAAGCAACATCACAATAGCAAATACAAACACTCCTAAGCAACAACATGATAGAAGTACAACTAAAAATCTGAAAGGCCCTGGTTTGGAGAGGATGGGGGATTAAATATTGAAAAATAACTACTAATTGTAGCTATATTCATGTTCAATGAGTCAAATATTCCATGAATCCACCCCATATCTTCATTATTATGAGCATCCTGCTGGTTAAGGTGAGTCTCAATTTGATTAAAGCGTTGATCAACATGAGTCTCCAATCGATCGAATCGCTATACCATTTCCTGGTAGTAGTTTTGATCAGGTTTAGGTGCAGGTGCTAGAGCAGGAGCTCCCCCTTCTTCATCTGAATCTTCACTTAAACTTTGATCTCTCCTAAAAAGTGACCGAAAATATGCATCGGTGAAGTAAATAGGAAGTTCAGTGGAAGGTTCAGGATGGATAAGGTTGTACTTCTTATGTAGGATATATGTAACTAAATGTCCTAAATCCAAATTGTTTTTCCTTTTATGATGAGGAAGTCCAATTTCAGAAAGATTATAGAAATAGTCCATAATGAGTTGGACTTCATGAAAGGGCTTTTTAATAATAATTAGATAGGAGACTGTGGAAAAAAAGTGGAGTCATATTTATGCGATCACCAGCCTTATGTATAATTAACATTTTCAAAACATGTTGGATGATCCAGGCATTTTTATTTAAGGTTTAGACTCTCACTAAATGACTCACTCGAGAGACACCTCTAAGAGTTTTATTAATTTCAGCCCAATCAAAATCTTCCCTAGAAGTCAAAGTGTGGGCTTGAGTGCCTTGGGTTCTCTAATAAAGAAAGTTGCATAAGTCTTCTTTGGTAATTTCTACTAGCTACATCTGAACATATGAACTAATCCTAGAGTGTTCCTCATTAAATCTCATGTTGGCCAAGAAGTATTGAAAGGTTTCTTTGTGGTAGGCATAAATAAGAGTAAGAGTAAAAGAGAACCGAGTCGACACAAATAAAGGCATGACCAAAAAGTGAAGATCATCTTGAATGAGGAGTCTAGAAGGGGTGATTTTGACAATAGAATACCTAAAGAAGGCATCCTCATTCGCCTTAGATAGGAAGTTCTCATCCCCGCCACTTCTTGAAGAGGACCCTTAGATAAATGTGGATGTTTTCTTGAACTAGTCATTCCTAGGATAAGGGCTCTAGAAGGATTAGAACTAGATAAGAAAGTGAAAGAAAATGATTTCAAAACCACTTCTATTTAAAGAAAAATGACCTATCATACAGTATGAAATTTGAATTGTACGTATGATTTTAAAATTGTACGGGATGAAATTAGTTTCATTCGTATGAACAAAAAATGGTCAAAATGAAATGACTTTTTATAATGCTATTTCTGAGGCATCCTTTCATATAGGCTTTTTAACCAAATAATCGTATAGACAAACAAGTGCTAATCCGAGAAAATCAGAATATTAAAGATCATTTTAAAGATGGTCAGGTTCACCCCCACAGAAACTAACACCTGGATCGTATAGATGAAATATAATTCTATATGTACGATTAATAATAAATAATTTACCCCAACTAGTAAACCATCCCCACACGTATAAACGAATCTATATAAATTGTACAGTACAATATTATCATTATATAGTATAAACCCTATGAAAAAACTAAGTTTTGTGTGCTCAACTCCAAACCTACCATGCACATGCTACAGAATTCATATAAGACAAAAAAAATTTATACGATATAATCATAACACTTAGAAAATAAGGCATGATAATAAAAAAAAACTTCTCAAAACCAATCATTTTAAAAAAACAAATGACATGTTTTACAATTAAAACAAACACAAAAACTAAAAAATATAGAACTAAACATATAAAAACAAACAAAACAAATAAACAAAGACAAACTAAATAGACACATATATACAACACATCAAGTTTACAAAACTTTTAATTTAAGCATTAAGATCAATCACATCTAACCTAGTTCTTAAGGTGCTAAAAGTGTCAAAATCTAGTGGTTTTGTAAAAATATCTGCAAGTTGATTTTCTATAAAAACATGATTCAATTCAATCTCTCCCTTAGCTACATAATCTTTAATGAAGTTATGCCTTATATCTATATGCTTGGTTCTAGAATGTTGAATAGAATTCTTTGAAATATAAATGACACAAGTATTATCACAAAAGATTAGAATTGTACTAATTAAAAATTCTAAATTAATCAACTATTATTTCAACCAAAGAACTTATGTCACACAACTACCTAAGGCAATATGCTCTACTTCAACAGTAAATAGGCTGCTGAATTCTATTTCCTACTGGACCAAGAAACTAAAGAGTTTCCTATGAATGGACAAGTTCTATATGTACTTTTTCAATCAACCCTACAACCTATAAAATATAAATCATAATATCTAACAGTTTTAAATGAAGAGCTGTGCTTAGGATACCAAATCCCTAAGTTTTGAGTTCCCAAAAATTTTTTACTGCGATCAAATGTGATTCTTTTGAATTAAATTAAAATCTAGCACATAAACATATATTGAATATTATATCTTATATTCTAGAAGTCAAGTAAAGTAATGATCCAATTATACCTCTAAATTTCTTTTGATTGACATATTTTACCTTAGGGTCTTTATCTAATTGAATTCAGGAATTTATAGGTGTAGTCACTAGTATAGTATTATCCATTTCATATTTTTTTGTTGATGTCCATAATATACTTTGAGTGACAAAGAAAAGTTTCTTCCTTATTTTCCTTTATGCTAAAACCAAGAAAATAACTCAAATCTCCCATTAAACTCATCTCAAATTCACTACTCTTTATTTTTTAAAAATCATCATAAATATTTTTATCTGTAGATCCAAATATGATATCATAAATATATATTTGAACAATGAATATGTGATATACTATTTTCTTTAAAAAGATAGTGATGTGCACAGGTCCTTTCACAAAAAATCTCTTTAATAGGAATGTGCTTAACCTCTCATACCAAGCCTTATATACCTATTTCAGTCCATACAATATTTTTTTCAATTTAAACACATGATTAGGGAATTAAGAATTTTTAAAACCTTGAGGTTTCTCAATATAAATATCCTCTTATATCACTCCATTCAAAAAGGTACTTTTGACATCCATTTGAAATAATTTAAATCCTTTAAAATAGGCAAAGGCTAACAAAAGTTTAATTGATTTAAGTCCTACTACAGGGGCAAAAGTCTCTTCAAAATAAATCCATTCTATTTGATTATACCCCTTAGCCATAAATCTTGCCTTATTTCTTATCACGACTCATAATTTTATTTTTAAATACCCACTTAGTTCCAATAACACTTTGATCCTTTGGCATTTCAATTAATTCTCAAACACCATTTCTTGCAAATTGATTCAAATCTTCTTATATGGCTAAAATTTAAAATTCATTCAAAAGTGCTTAATTTATATTTATAGGTTCAATCATTGATATAAAGGTAGAATGGTTCACCTCTTTGCTCATGCCTAGTCCTAACACCTTCACTAGGTTCACCTAAAATCAATTCTTTAGGGTGATTCTTAGAAAATTTTTATTCTCTAGGCAAAGGATTTTCTTTTTCCATATTTGTTTTCCAAATTCATCTTTTCAATTCCTTGGGAGTTATTTTTAATCTGATTCTCTTCAAACCTTGACACTTCTAAAAAGCTAGATTCATCAAACACAACATGTGTGGTCTCTTCAACTACCAAAGTTCTCTTGTTAAAAACTCTATAAGATTTTCTAACACTAGAGTGTCCAAGAAAAATTCCTTCATCAGATTTTGGTTCAAAATTTTTAAGAATTTTTCCTTTATTATGAATGCGGTGACATCCCAAAACATGCAAATGTGACAAATTTGGCGTTGTCCCCTTAAGAAGTTCATAGGCTATCTTATTCAATTTAGATCTTATATTCACCCTATTCACAACATAACAAGCTGTACTAACCGCTTCAGCCTAAAAATATTTTGGAAGTAAATATTCTGCCAACATGGCTCTAACAACTTCAATTAATATTATGTTCTTTCTTTTAACAATCTCATTATACTGAGGGGTCTTATGTGCTAAAAAATTGTGATCAATTCCTTTCTCTTTATAAAAATCTTCAATTTTTTTTCATTTTCAAACTCACATATATGATCACTTTGAATTAATTAAATCTAGTATTCTAACTTTCTCTAAATCCAAGTTGAAAACTTCTAAATTCCTCAAATGATTCACTCTTATTAAATAAAAATTTAACCCAAGTGAATCTTGAAAAATCATCAATAATCATGAATCCAAATACTTTACCTCCTAGACTTATAGTTCTAATCAGCCCAAAAAGATCCATATGAATAATTTTTAATGGTTTTCTAGTTTTAAGTTCCTTAATAAAATGAAAGGAGTACTTCACCTATTTTCCTAGTTAACATGTATTACACAGGTGATCCTTAGTAAAGTCTAGTTTTAGTTTTCCTCAAACAAGTTCTTTTTGGGTAATTTTCTTAAGGTTCTCATGCTAGTATGATAAAGTCTCCTATGCCATAGCCATGATTCATTATAAATTATTTTTAGACAAAAGGAATTAGGAGATTTAATATAATTCAAATCAAGCATGTACACATTATTTATCATAATTCCATTCAAAACATCAATTCCATTTTGGCTTATTATGTAGCTAGCAAAAAAAATGTTTACACTATAACTGTTATCACACTGTTGACTAACACTCAACAGATTATGTTTTAAGCCTTATATAAGTAAAACATTCTCAAGAAAAAAATTATTCAATTTTCCAATCATACATGTGCCTACCACTTTTCTAGTGGTATTATCTCCCAGTGTAATCTTGCCTCCATTTCTGGCTTCGAGCAATATGAATTGTGTAGTGACTCTAATCATATGCTTCGAACATCCACTGTCTAGGTACCAAAAGCTCTCTCAAGGTCTTGTATGAGAGCATTTATATAAGATAATCAAATGTTAATCTTGAGAACCCAATCCCTCTTGGCAAAATTAATCTAGATGCATATTTGATATGATTTATTTTATGCATCTTTGGTCTCCACACTAGATATGAGTTATTATGAATAGTGTAAGTGTGAGATATATGGCCAATCATTCCATAAGAAAAATATTTAATTCCAGGAAAAAGATTTTTTAATCTACATGAGTAAAATTATTTTTTTTTAGCTTTTAAAATTTTTGTTTCTTATCAGGATTGAAAAATTATTCAGGTGTGGGTGGAATCCTATTTTTCTCATATGCTTTTAATTGTTCTTTAAAAAATAATTTTGCACTTTCTAACACAGCATTGTCAACTTTCAAATAGTGCTCTCTATTATCTTATTCATCCATAAATGTTTTAAAAAAAATTTCAAGTTCAGTGTGTGTAAGTTAGCCAAACAAAGAGATTGAAGTAGTACATATTTAGTTCCAGTGAAGTATATTAAGGATGAAGATCAAAAAATACTTTTCTTAGAAGATGGTATTCAACAAAGGTGGATGAGATATTTTGCTAAACATTTTAAAGAAGATTGTGAAAATAAGATTGACTATGTTAAGAGAGTTGCTATTTACATGTTTTACATTATTGCAACTTGTATAGTTTTGACAACTTGTATAGTTTTGATGATTCCAAATATTATTGTTTTATGTGTAGTTATCTCCAAACATTTTTTTTGGAAAATTTGGTTTTGCTCTTATGTGTACTAACATTTCAGAAAAATCGAACTCCAAACTACTGAAGACTTGAAATCAAATTTAGCATGAGATATCTTGTAATTTGAAGCTTTTAATTATTTGTTTTAATTAAGTTTGAGAGGGAGTGATTGTAATTAAGTGAATAAACACACACACACACACTTAAGGAGATCTTAATTTTTTTGTTCTGATCGTACGGGACGAATAAAACTCGTACGGGACGATCAGGTCTGTTATCTCCTCGTAAGAGCAATGGAACGAACAGGATTTTAGGAAAATTTTTTCTAAGTCTTGATCATCCAAGACGAAATTAAAATCATCCCTGGATGACTTGCTCTCTGTAAAAATTTCGTCCAGACAAAATTGATAATCGTGCCAGGACGAGTTGCTCTTTGTAAAAATTTCATCCAGACGAAATTAAAATCATCCCTGGACGACTTGCTCTCTTTTAAAATTTCATCAAGATGAAGTGTTATTCGTCCCAGGACAAAATGAACCGACTTAACATAAGTTGGTTACGTCCTGTTATTTTTTGGAACCGACCTATAGTACAATTATTCGAACGGATGAACATAGTTCGTACAGGACGATAATCGTGTACGAACTCAGTTCGTACCAATATTCATTAGGATCATTTTTGACACTTTAAGTAAAATCGTCCAAGACGATCCACGACCGTATAGGACGATTCTTTTTGTGTTGACTTAAAAATTTGTAGTTTTTGGACGGTTTTTCTTATCTCTTCTATATATAGTGCAATTTTGACTACCACCAAATCTTTTTTCCCATTGATCTTCATGCCTATTGAAAGAAGAGTCAAGAAGAGAGTGTGAGAGAGTGTTTGAAGAAGGATTCTTGTTACTAGAGCGTGTAGGCTTCACTTGGAATTTAAAGGTAAGAGTCTTTGCTATTGAATTGTGATTACTTCACTCTTTTCTTTCTTCCTTCTAAATTTCTTATCAGAAGATATGTCAAGAAGATCTGGTTCTCTGCCGACCCTTTGTGAGTGTGAATAGACGATGGGTTCTCTGCCCACACTAGGAGAGTTTGAACAGCTGAAGGGTTCTCAGCCCATACTAGGAGTGTAAACAGCCAAAGGGTTCTCTGCCCACACTAGGAGAGTGTGAAAGGACGAACAGTTCTCTGCCAACACTGGGGATAGTGTAAAAGGACGACGGTTCTCTGCCGCATCGGGTTGTGGTGGAAAGAGTTTGTTGTAAAGTCTTCTCCACCTTGCAGTGGGTGCAAAAGGAGAGACACTATTGGTATTAGTACAATACTCTGAGGGTGCCTCCGGGAAGTGGATGTAGGTTAGGTTTTGACCGAACCACTATAAATCTTGTGTCTTTTATTTTTTACTGCTTT
>NW_021318785.1:1786149-1794002 GCF_001605985.2 Dendrobium catenatum
TTTAAATCAAGCATGTAAATATTGTTGATCCGCTTGCTCTGCAAAATAGTGTTATTATTTAAGCTCATAATGCATGAATTTGCCAAAAATTTTATGATGAAGCCCTTGTCGCAAAGCCGACTGATACTGAGCAAGTTGTGTTTCAGTCCATCTACAAGCAAAACATTTTTAATCAGAAGATTCTTGGAATTACCAATTATACGTACTCCTACCACCTTCCTGGTGGTGTTATCTCCAAGAGTCACCTTGCCTCCTGTCCTGGTCTCCAGCACTATGAATTGACTAGCATCATCGGTCATATGTCGAGAGCATCCATTGTCCATGTACCACATGCTCTCACGAGGCCTTTTGTGGGAGCTTGCCTGTAAAATTATCAAATGTCAGATATAGGAACCCAAATATGTTTGGGTTCCTTCCCATGGAAAGTAGAATGCAATGCATGCTGTGGATCATGTAACTTGGGTCTCCAAACCCAATGAGGGAGGTGAACGGTGCAAGTGTGTGCTATGTGTCCTAGCATGCCACATTAAAAACATCTAACTCAACAAAAATGATGCACTAATCTACTCCTATGGTGATGCTTTTTATGCGATGCATGAAATGAAGATTTTTTTTTTCAAAGGTTTTTAAATTTTCTAATTTTTTATATTCCTTTTCTAACTCAAAATGGGACAATTTTAAAGAATCATGAGAATCAGATAACTTAGCATGCTTTTTGTTTAATGCATCAAACTCATCAAGTAAAGCCATGTGATTTGAATTAATTGTTGAATGGTCTTTGAGAAGATTTTCATGCTCTTTTTGTAAATTAAAAAATTCCAAATTTAGGCTAGCATGAGTTTTCTTAAGTTTCATATATGATGCATGCATTTTTTCAGAAACTTCAAGGAGTTGCTCATAGGTTAGTTTGCATACTTCTTCTTGGTCACTTTGACCAAGATTATTGTCCGCCATTAAGCACAAGTTTGTTGTCTCCTCCTCATGTTCAGTTTTAGAGGAATCTGATGCAGAATCCGCCCAGAACACCTTTTAGAATTTCTTCTTGTTCTTGTCCTTTTTGAAGTTTGGTTTCTCCTCACACTTCTCCTTACTTGGGTGTGCCTTTAGCGTAGGACAATCAGCTTTAACGTGCCCAGGCTTCCTGCATTTAAAGCAAATTGTTTCATTAGAATTCTTAAAATTTTTTGCTTCCCTTACCTTTATTCCACTTTTGATGATTTTTATGCTTCTTCCTTAGAAAGCTCTTAAATTGCCTCGTGATTAAAGCAACACCATCGATTTTAGACCCGAAAGAGTCAGTGTCCGAATTGTTCGCCTTAAGTGCCACCGTTTTCTTCTTCTTCCTTTCACCTGCATCAAGATTTCTTTGGTTCACCCCTTACTCATAAGCAATGAGTGAACCAAGTAAGTTATCAATCAAATATATATTTAAATCTTTAGATTCAGATATTGCAGTAGTTTTTACATCAAAAGAGGAAGGCAAACATCTTAAAATTTTGTTTACTTTTTCATAGTTAGAAAGTTCACTTCCTAATGCATACAATGAAGTAACAATCTGAGTAAACCTTGTATACATTTCAAAAATTGATTCAGAAGGTTTCATATAAAAAAGTTTGTAATCATGTAAGAAAATATTCAAAGAGGATTATTTGACTTCTTTAGTACCTTCATATGTGATACATAATTTATCCCAAATTTATTTTCCGGTAGTATAAGTGGAAACACGCATGTAATCTTCTGATTTTAAAGCATAGAAAAAATAGTTCAAACATTTTACATTTAATTGTGTTAAATCCCTGTCATCTAGAGTCCATTTAGTAAAAGGAAGTAGAACAGTAATGCCATTCAATTTTCTAGTTGGAGGTGCATAACCATCCTTGACAAGCATCCACATGAGATAATCAATTGATTGTAAAAACATAGACATGCGAGTTTTCCAAAAAATCAAAAGGGATATTATCAAACAAAGGTGGTCTGGTAATAGAATACCCTTTTGCAGTACTACGATTTTCGTTGTTATCCATGGATCAAAAATTTAAAAAGTTTTCAAACTTAGTTTTTATGAATCCCGCTCTAATACCACTTGAAAGTTCGTTAGGGATGTTAACCCCTTAAGAACTAGCCCAAGGCTAACCAAGAGGGGGGGGGGTGATTTGGTATTTTAAAAATTTTCTTTTTAGCAAAGCACAACAAAACTTAAAACCAAATCACCACAGAAATCAAAGTGCAAAAATAAATAAACGCGGAAGCAAAATAAAGAGAGATCAGACCGAATTTGTAGTGGTTCAGTCAATCCTTGACCTATGTCCACTCCTCGGAGGCACCCTCCGAGTATTATACTAACTAAGTGTCTCTCCTTTAGCTCTCACAGCTAGGTGGAGAAGCCTTTACAACAAACTCCTTTTCACCAACCCAGGTGCGGTAGAGAACCGACTCCTTTTACTTCCTCCTGAAGCGGGCAGAGAACCCAGACCTTTGTTGAAGTAGACCTCCCAAGAACCTCCCAAGGATGAAGGATGAAGAACGAAGATGACGACTTGGAACTTTTCCTGGAGCAACCTTTGTGAACCCTCTCACAAACTCCACCTCATAAGTTTCTCTCTCCCTCTCCAAGGGTCTCTCAGGTCAAGACAGCAGCACTCAAGGTCTTATTGCATGAGAAAATTTGGGTTCTTTAAATAGATTTTTAAGAACCTACTTTATCGCCCAGGATAATATAAATATTATCCTGGCCGATTTGAACAAAATAAGCTCAATCAGTTGGGACAATTCTGGACAATCAGAATAAAATTGATTACATCGTCCAGGCCGATACAATATCATCTTGGCCGATTAGTTCAAATCTGAGTACAATCATCCTAAAAATCGCCCTGAATAGAGTCTGGCCATTGTCAATCATCCCGGCTGATTCTGCGATCGGCCCGGCCGATGTGATCGTATCAATCAGCCTTAATTGCTTTTCATAATTGCTATATTAATTTATGCATAATTGTGCTATATCATCTAGGCCGATATGGAGATCGTCCGGGATAATAATTTAAAATAAAGAATACCTAAATTGATCATGGAGGCTGATTCTTTCTGATTTGAGCCTATCGTCCAGAATGATTTACTTAATGATGGCTACTTAACTAGGATAACCTAATTAGGGTTTCTATTTTTAGTTGAATCGTCCAGGCCAATAGAAACATCGTCCAGGCCGATGTACTCAAAATAGAAAAATTCAAAAAATCCCTTAAGTGTGTGTGTGCAAGGTTACTTAGCATCAGGAACCACTTTTACAATTGACTCAAGAAAGGAAAAAGTACAGACTTGACTCAAGCTAAATCTACCCGATCTTGAGCTGGCTTGAGCTGTATTCGATCTTGTGGTCCTGAAAAATTAGTAGGCAAAGCAGTCGTAGGGAAACATGAATGTTTGCTATCATCAAAAGTCTAATCCATAATCTCAGATTCGCAACACCTAACTCTAATGCCTACTAGAAAGCGGGAGAGGGGAAGATTATAATTTTTCCTGTATATGCACTTACCCATGTTTCTAAGGCTTAGCATTACTCCATATCTACAAAATTAATGATAAACACCAATATTAGTGAGGTCTCCACAGAGAAATCCTTTTTAAACTATTCAATTCAAATTACCCTCACTGTTGATGTTGGAAATATTATTTTTCAATCCCTCCTTTATATGATTAGGGTTCTACTTTTGTAGGTTTTCAACACCCTTCTTTAGTTTATTCTCTTTGTATTTAAATTGGAGTCTTAAGAGACCATTTGGAGGATAATTTATAACCTATTTATTCTCTAACTAAAAAATATAATCTCTTCAAACACCCACTAGGGTAACTTGGGAGTGTTTGAGTAAGCCTGTCTAGCCTAAACCTAGAGCCCCCTGATTCTTTGGAGAACTTGTCACTAACCTCATGGATCAAGTTATTGGGATCTAGAGTTTAATAGATGAAAAAGGTAGTGGCAGTATAGGATGTGTAGTAGGATGGATTACATTATGGGTTTGTAGAATAAACATTACTAGTATGCTTTTGATTTTAATGAGGTAATAGGATGCATATTTAGGAACTAACAACTATTTCAAGGTCCTAAGAACACTTTTTCCTATAGCTCTAACCTAAGAACCTTATAGAAAGCTTGGCTTAGCAACATCATAAGAAGATTAGTAGAGAAGGGGATAATTTGTATTTTTTCTTGTTTATATATATCTGTGTGTGTGTGTGTGTGTGTGTGTGTGTGTTTGTATTATTCTTTAATTTTCTTCATATTTTTTTAGTGAAAGTTTAGGGGGTTCAAAAAATCAATGAAATTATGTTTTGTTATATCTTTCCAGTTTAAGTTTATTATTTTCTTTCATATATTCTTAACTGCACTTTTAAATATTAATTAATATATTTTATATTTTCTTAGATTATAAATTTTATAATTTTAAAAGGAAAATAATATGAAGGTGATTGATAGTGCAAAAAATGAAACATAATAAAATTAAGCTACTTGTATAATAACAAATAATTTTACTAAAACTAGTACTTCCTAATAAAGAAGACTCCTAAAAATCACTTGACTTAATATTATAAATTTAATTAAAGGCTTATTTAAAATGAATTATTTTGGTTAATTTGAATGTTTAATATATGTATGTACTTATAAAATAATTAGGCCTTTGATGAACCTTAGGCAGTGATAACTTAGATCATATAAGGGGAAGAGAAAAATAGGTAATCAAAATCATTAATAAGTGTTGCAGCTTAGTTTTCATAACTATGTTTTCATATCATGTGTGTTTTTTATGATTCTAAAATATTATTGTATTGACTACTGTTTCTCCTAACATATATTAGAAATATTTCTTTTGTTGTTTGTGTGTACTAACATTTTAGAAAAAATCATACTCCAGATAGTTGAAGACTTTAAGTTAGATTAGATTAGGGTTTACTATTTCTGAAGTCTACTTTTTATACTTTTTTTGACTCTAAAAGAGTGATTATTATTGGGCAACCATGCACACACACACTAGGGGAGTGTAAAAATTTGTAAATTTTTAAAACTAATCATAATGTATCATCTTGTATCACACGGGATGATTTCGCTTGAGCGTACCTCTAGAAAAAAGTTAATTAAACCATGCCAAGAAAATTTTCTAAGACCTGATCGTACTCTATGAAGTTAGCTTCATACGTACACCTTCTAGAGAACTAAATAGATACGTATAAGTTTGTCCCGACAAACTCTTAATTTTCTCTGAATTATTTGTACTATACGATCATAGGTTCATATAGACAACATCCAAAGTACAAAATGGTTGTATATATTTTTGTCTAGATGAAAAGGTAAATTTTTTGAACTGTTCATACTATACAATCATAGGATTGTATAGACAACTTCTAGAATATGAAATGGTTATGGACATTTTTGTACCAAATGAAATATAGTTTGATTAAAATAGTTTGTATTGTATGATATGGATTTTGTACAATAAGTTATTTAGAGTATGAAATCATTTCGTACTGAATCGAACCGGATGAATCTGTTCAATTTTTAATTGATGGTACTGTATGATGTCAGTTCATACCCAGGTTATTTAGAGTATAAAATTAGTTCATACTTGATCGTACGAGTAAATTTTAAATTATTCATACGTATGATCATCGATCGTAATGTATGACCGTGGACAGTCAAATTGAAAATTTTAGTTTTTTGGACAATTTTTTGTGTCTTTCATATATAAGGTCTTAAAAATTGACTATGAAAAAAAATTATTCTTCATATTTTCTTAGAGAGCAATTATGAGAGTGATTTGGGAGAGTGTTTGAGAGAGAGTTCTTGTAAGTGGAGAATGTGAAGGGTTAATAAGGTTACTCAAAGGTAAGAATTTCTTTATAAGATTACTCAAAGGTAAGAATTTCTTTGAAGATGCTTGAGATAATATTTTTGAAGAAGATTCGATTATCTGCCAAAACTTAGAGAGTGTGAAAGGATGATAATACTCTGCCAACATTTAGAGGGTGTGAAAGGATAATGATACTCTGCTGATACATGGAGGGTGTGAAAGGATGACGGTACATTGTCGACACTTGGAGGGTGAGAAAGGATGACGGTACTCTGCCACATCGGGGATTGATGGAAGAGAGGGTAATTGTAAAGGCTTCTCCGTCTTGCTGTGGGAGTAACAGAAGTCTCTTTGATAATTAAAGAGAGAGCCTTCAGGAGTGGATGTAAGTCTAGTTGGATCGAATCATTATAAATTTATGTGTTCTTATTTTATTGCAATTTTACTTTTATGCGTGTTTAAATTTTTGTGGTTGAAAAAATTTAAATTGATAAAAGTTTTAATTGTGCAAAAATCTGAAATAGGTTTTTTATATCCAAGAAATTTTTAAAATAACCAATTAACCCCCCTCTTGGTTAGCCTTAGGAAAATGGAATTAGGTCTAACAACCTATATAAACTTTTTAAGTGGTATCAGAGTCATGTTTCAAAAATTAAGATTTAGACAACTTTTTGAAAATGATCATGGCTACTTTTGGAAACCGTAGCACACATAAAGGGTATTTGATCAATAGACCCTCATTGTTTGATAACATCCCTTTTGATTTTAGAAAACACGTATGTTTACTTTTCTTCAATAGCTTGACTATCGAATGTGGATTTTATTACAGGAAGGATACACTAGTCCAACTAGACTTGTAGATGGCATTAAAACTGAAACACCATTTACTGAATGTACTATAAAAGAATAAGACTTAGCTCAGTTAAATGAAAAGTGTTTGAATAATTTTTTCTGTGCACTTAAATCTAAAGACTACATACGTGTTTCTACCTATAAAAGTGGAAAAGAAAATTGGGATAGAATTTATATCACATATAAAGGGACTAACAAAGTGAAATAATCTAGATTAAATATTTTGTTACATGATTCTGAACTAGTTTGCATGAAACCAAATAAATCACTCATTAACATGTATACACGTTTCACTCAAATAGTCACCTTATCGCATGCTTTATGTAGGGAACTAACGAATGCTAAAAAAGTTTATAAAATATTTTGTCTTTTTCCTATTACTTATGATGCAAAAAATAACTACTACTACAGAGTCTAAAGATTTAACTGTTTACTCTATTGACAATTTTCTCGGATTACTAATTGCTTATGAGGAAGGAGTGACTCAAAGATAGATTTGTGTAGGTGAGAAGCGAAAAGAGAAGAACATAGCATTGAAAGTGGATGACTTAGAGAGTTATCATTCTCAGCCTGAGGATGACAATGACATTGCCTTTATGACAAAGAAATTGAAGAGTTTTCTAAAAAGGAAATAAAGAAGATGTTAGCAGTGGAATGAAGGTAAGTTCCAAAAACATATTAAGGCTTTTAATGATGTTATTTTCTATGAATGTAGAAAGCCTAAACACATCAAATCTGAATGCCTAAATCTTAAAACCAATCCAAGTAAGGAGAAGGTGGAGGAGAAAATAAATGTGAGGAAGGATAAGAATAGACTATAGAGAGCTTATTAGGCGAACTTAGCTTCAGATTCCTCAAAAATAGAAGCAGAAAAGGAAGTTACCAACCTATATTTGATGATCGATAAGTTTGATCATTCAGATTAAGAAGAGGTATATTGCTTAACTTATGAAGAGCTTTTGATGTATCTGAGAAAATACATGCTAGGTTGAAATTAGATTTTTTTTTAATTACAAAAAGAGCATGAAATCCTTAAAAAATATTATGAACAAATTGATAGCAACCACATGAAACTATTGGATGATTTTGATGAATTGAACAAACAACATGAATTATTGAAGTTATCACACACTACAACAATAGCAACAACAACATCAAGACATG
>NW_021318785.1:1794102-1799216 GCF_001605985.2 Dendrobium catenatum
AATTGTCTATGGCAGCAACTTCTTTCTATTTTAAGCTCATCGTCCTGGCCGATACACGTATCGTCCATGCCGATATGTTAATGACGGCTGCCTTAATTAAAAATCCTTATTTAGACTTTTTTGTTTTAAGCCTGATCGTCCAGGCCGATACAAAAATCGTCCTAGCCGATAAGAGTAAAAATAGAAATTCTAAGTCTCACAAGTGTGTGTGTGTGTGTGTGTGTGTAGGGTTACTTAGCATCAGTCTCTTTGACCATTACAAGTAGACTCAAGAAGTGAAAAACTACAGACTAATTCAACCCTAAATTTATGTACTCCTGAACTGGCTTTGTCGGTTCGTCCGATCTTCGATTCCTAAAAAGTTAGAAGTAACAAGCAATCCAAGAGAAATAGTGTTTGTCAATCATCAAAACATAAGCCATGAAAATAGATTTGCAACAAAATCAGTAGGTTAATGATAGAAATATATAAGAAAGAAAATTAGGAAGATTAAAGCTAGAGATGAAAAATTCATATAGAAGAAAAAGTATACTTGAACTTAACCGAGGCAAAGAAATGTTAGATCAGAATATCTAAATTTGGAGATCGGAGGGGAGAAAGAAGAGTTCCAGGCGACGTTGGCTATGAATTCGGTCGGTAAGGGCTGGCAATGAAATGTGGTGTTTGGCCTTAACGTTGTACAGAACAGGGAGGCGACGAATAGAAGAATGACGGACTATTTGCTCTTGTGAATGAGATGAGGCCGATTGGAGGCTAGGAGGATGGCCTTGGTGTCGTATGAGAGCAATTTTTTTTGGAGGTATGCGAATGGCTGGGGTTCCTAGGGCTGAAGATTGGATGAGAAAGAGATAAGTTCCAGAAGACGTCGGCTAGGGCAGGCAAACGAAGAAGGATGGGAGCTTCGTTTTGTTTTCCTGGACTCTGTTAGACAAGAGAGACGAAGAGAGAGGGTTCTTGCTTGGGCTTCTTACGAATTGAGAAAGGATCCAACGGGAGAGAGAGCAAGCGGCTGCGTGAAATGGGGCTGGGGTTTCGCGAACTAGAGAGGGATTTCGCAAACTGGACAGTGAATCAATAGGAGTTGTGCGAACTTCAGGGGAAATAGGGAATTTCGGAACTGTATAGAGAAGAGCCAATAGGTGAATGCCGAAATGCCTTGGGAGAGATCGCGAATTGCAAGGAGGAGAATGGGCTTCGTGCGAATCAAAGCGTTTGAGAGTGGGGGGGCCGTTTGGGAACTGCCTGGGAGAGATGGGGTTCTGCTTTGCGAACTGCTGAGAGAGAGGAAGACAAGGTCAGTTCGCGAACTGCTCTGGGGTGATTTCCTCTTGGGATTTACGAACAGGGAGGAGCGACGTGCAGGGGGCTTCTCACACGAAAATGCAGATCGAGAGGTTGTGCGAACTGTAGTGAGGGAGAGAGCGGTTTTGCTCTAACCGAACTCAGAGAGGGAGATTGTGGAGAGATCGTGGGGTTTGGGTTTTAACCGGCTTCAATTAAATTTAATAACTGTTTATTCAAAATAATTTTAAATTTATAATTTTATCCTCTCCAATCAATGGCTTTGATTGATTTATACTTTTAAAAAAAAGATTTAAGGGCTGATATTGAGTTATGTTTTAAAAGAAGGATTTAAGGGTTAATTATAATATAAAAGCTTGAGTGTCATGTGAATAAAAATGATGTTTTAAAATAATTATTTTATGTCAATTTCAAAATTAAAATAATAATAAAAAATGAATTTTATTCCATTAATGATGATTTGATTTGGTTTAGGTCGAGTCAATACTACGTCAGTGGGCGTCCACCTAAGAGAAATCCTATGGGTGCGACGTCTACACTAGGTTAGGAAGACCTAGGTGCTAAAGATGAACACGGGGAAATTGACCTCGAATAATGAGGTCAACAAATGGACCCCCAATAAGCATGATAAACTTACCAAAGTTTATCGTGCGTATTGGCGTTGACCGAAACAATCAACTGGATCAAAAATTGAACTTGAAAATCTGAGTATACAAATTGAAGGAATTTTGATGTTTGATAGAAAATCAGAATGAAAAGTTGATAAAGTTTTGAGTTGATTCAGTGATTTTGAAGTTGATGTTGGCATTGATGCTTTATCAAATAATAGCTAAAGATATTAGTATAATTTGATAAAATTAAGGTATGAAAAAGTTAAATGTAGTGATTTGAATGTAGTTTGAAAGGAATGTCAGAGTCGATGTGATTTTGTTTTGAAAATGATTTTGATAAGACTAGAGTCTTCTTTCTAGCCCAAGAGAAAGGATGCCATCAAGTGGGTACTTACACCTAACTCAACAAACTAGAGGGCGTCTTCTAAGAAAAGAAAGCAACCTATGGAAAAGATCGTATCTAATCTCGGAAGGTTTAAATTTTAAATTTTACTAGGATGGTGCCACGAGGGGGCGTTCTCCAATTCTAGCGGATGATCGTGGGGAAAGGATGCCTAAGTGTGGGGACTCACACCTAACCTCAAAGGATCAAAAGATCATATGGAAAGGAAGCCTAAGTGTGGGGACTCACACCTAACCATAGAGGATCAGATTTAAGATTTAAAATTTATACTAGGATGGTGCCACGAGGGGCGTTCTCCAACTCTAGCGGATGATCGTAAGGAAAGGATGTCTAAGTGTGGGGACTCACACCAAACCTCAGAGGATCGGATGATCATATGGAAAGGAAGCCTAAGTGTGGGGACTCACACCTAACCATAGAGGATCAATTTAAGATTTAAAATTCACACTAGGATGGTGCCACGAGGGGCGTTCTCCAACTCTGGCGGATGATCGTAAGGAAAGGATGCCTAGGTGTGGGGACTCACACCTAACCTCAGAGGATCAAAAAAATCATATGGAAAGGAAGCCTAAGTGTGGGGACTCACACCTAACCATAGATGATCATATTTAAGGTTTACATTTTAATGAAGAAAAGAAGCCACTAGGGATGCTTATACTTAACTTATAGATGAAGATTAGGATGCCACTAGGGATGCTTATACCTAACTTCAAGAATGTCAATAGGATGCCGTAGGAGGACTTATACCTAGAGACGGATTTAAGATTTAAAATTTAATGAAGAGAAGATGCCGCTAGGGATGCTTATACTTCTCCTCGGAACAAAGATTAGGATGCCACTAGGGATGCTTACTCCTAACTTCAAAGATATCAATAGGATGCCGTAAAAGCAGACTTAAACCTAAAGACGGATTTAAACTGGATGGTTGCCGTAAAAGTAGACTTAAGCCAGAAGTCAATAGGATGCCGTAAAAGCGAACTTAGACCAAAAGACGGATTTAAACTGGATGACTGCCATAAAAGCGGACTTAAGCCAGAAAGTCAGTAGGATGCCGTAAAAGCGGACTTAGACCTAAAGACTGATTTAAACTAGATTGGTCGCTGTAAGAGCGGACTTAAGCCAGAAGTCAATGGGATACCGTAAAAGCGGACTTAGACCTAAAGACTGATTTCAGGGTAGTGAATTTTAATGAATATTTGATTTCTTTAAAGTTTATATATTTTCCCTACATTGCAAATGAAATTAACAACTTGCAAATGTTCTACTGGAGATCATAAGCTTTTGTATATGTCACTTTCTAGAAGGGACTGGAATACATTTTGAAGATTGAAAGACTTGAAAATATTTTGATTAAAATTTTATTTTATCTTTCATTATAAATGATCTTTATAACTTACAAATAATCCACTAAGGATTATGTTTTTATATCAGATCATCATATGTGAGAAAAATAAAAGGGGAGTAGTTTGATCATCTTTGATAAGTAAATACTTAACAAACCATCTCGACCACCAAAGGAGAAATGCAAGATTTTGTTCAAAGATTGATTCTATGATTGAATTTCTTTTGATTAACTCAAAGAAAATCATATGAAATTTCTAGAGTCCTCATTTGCATGTTCTAGGAGAACTAAATGCAACATGATAAAATTTTCCTTAAAAAAAAATTTAACTTTTGCATGAGTTGTTGAAGAACAATGAGAATATTTGAGCATCCTTTATAGTGAAATCACTAAGGAATATCAAATTCTCATAATGATTGAGAAAACTTTGATTTTCATCAAAAAGTGAAAGCTTTATTTTTCATTTGATAATTTTCTTATAATATTGGAAAGTGAACATTTAAGTTTTAATCATCTTAACCCAATGAAAAAGACATGGGAAAAGATTCAAAAACTTAACAAAGAATAGGTTGACTCCCTCTAAATTAAATAATTTGAATATGACCATAATGAGTTTAATCAACATATCCAAAACTTAACAATTTTCTTTAAAGAAAAATGCAGTTTCAAAGATTTTGAATTTCAATGCTATAGAAAGATCTTTTAATGGGGATAGAGTTGTTTGGGCTCTAACATCCGATTCTAGTTTATGATAAAGATATACCGTGAATTGAATTTTATATCTTTTTTATCATAGACTTTATCAGGAATAGAATCCCTCCAATTCTAACATCCAAGATTAGTCAATTATGGACTTAGTCAAATTGTAGCTTGATTTTGTCTTGAAGTTTGACAAAGATTTAAACAAAGGTATCATCGACATCACTAAGGATAGAATCCCTCATGTTCTAACATCCTAGTTCAGTCAATAATAGATTTAAATCTGTATGATATCTACTCAAAAGTGAATGAGAACATTAAACAATTATTTCAAAACCATCTAAGGGATGTCCCTTAATTTAGTTTCAAAATTTTGAATCTAAAGAAAGTGATTTTTATATCCATAAATATCACTATAGATCATTCAGTATCAGGACCCTGTCTAGAATCTTATTCAAATTGGAAGATGTTCAAAAGAGAGTTGAACATAATTGGATAATGGTTTGTTTATGTATCTCAATTAGGTTAGATACGTGAAACCCAATAATGCACAATCAGCACCATTATAATTTCATTTAGATCGATCATCTTTGTGATTTTTCTTTCAAAAGATTTGAAGATATGAACTGACCTACTCAAGTTACTAACTAGAGAGGTGTTGACCTCATTTTTGTATGAGGTCACTGAGACCCTTCCAGAATCCAGATCAAATCCTAGACCCTAGGATCCTTCCTAGAGCCAGACCTTAGGATCCTTC
>NW_021318785.1:1799316-1836762 GCF_001605985.2 Dendrobium catenatum
CAAACAGTCATTTAATTCTACCACTTTGTTATCATTACCTTTTCTTCAAAAAAAATAAAATCACCAAGCTAATTGTATCTCTTAAATTTAAGACTGAAGATTAGGAGCACACACCTTTAACACCACTACTTTGACTGGACTAAGTTAACATTTCTTAGAGGAATAAAGTTAAGATCATTTCAAAAAATAGCCAC
This sequence comes from Dendrobium catenatum, assembly GCF_001605985.2. Taxonomy (NCBI): domain Eukaryota; kingdom Viridiplantae; phylum Streptophyta; class Magnoliopsida; order Asparagales; family Orchidaceae; genus Dendrobium; species Dendrobium catenatum. Next base: position 1,799,511 of record NW_021318785.1, read on the forward strand.
TTTAACTCTTAAAGCCTGAATCATCCAGCATTCTTAGAATCTTCTATTATACCTAAAGCTGTGATAGAATCAACATCACATCCACTTCTCTCTACAAGTACCTTACCTATAATGACAAGCAACCCTAGATAAGGGCCCAAACATCCTAATCGACTATATTTATGTCTCTCTGAAATTGTCATGAGATCATAAAAGGACAAAAAAACATAGCCTAGCCAATTCTGATTGCCTACATTTTAGAGAAAAGATGATTTAATTCACTCAGTTTCAGACTTTGAGAGAACCACTCTACTTTAACGACAGTTCATTTTAGGCAATCTTCAACAAGATACCCAAGCAAACCTCATGTCAGTATTATAAACAGAAGAAGAGTGAACCTTCACATTGCTTGCTAACCAAATTATCAAGATTTGGTCAAAGATTTAACAACTTAGAGGCTCACTTGATCAAAAATTATCAAATTGAAACTCATCTACAGCAGCAAGACCTTCAGTACAATTAATATAGACATGGGATTCATGCTGCACAGATGAATTCCATTAATTCCAATATGTTATGTTATGAGTATTTTTTCAACTTTTTATGCTGCACCTCCTCCTCCTCCAGATCAGGTCCTTCAAATGTTGTAGTATTTAAAGTCTCTTTTTAGTTAACTGTCTGTGATGTGTTTTAGAATTATATCTTTTCTATTTTAATATTGTGTTATGATATCATGTACCTTAAATTATAATATCTTCATTTGATATAATAAATGTTGCAATTTTTGTTGTCTAAATGTTTGGGAATGGTGTTAGACTTTATAATTTCATTTTTTTTAATAATCTTATAGTGCCTTATTTAAATTGTAAATTAAAATTAATTTATTAGAAAATATATTTTTCTATAATTAGAAATGCTTATAATTGATATTACTAGAATCTCAATTCGATGTCTCTTATTTTAGACTATCTATACAATATTATTATCTTTTTGATGTTTTTCTTATTTTGTATTTCTCTTTCAAATAGTATTTTACACTTAGAAAAAATTTGAAATCGCTTTAGATTATGATTTGAGATTCAAATTACTCTTGGAAAAGTGTTATAATGTACAAAATCAAAGAGTTGCAAAAAATTTGCAATGACAAAAAAAAGCTAAATAAGCCACTGTAATAATGCACAAAATGTGCAAAAGAAATATATGACAAGATTGCGCAAAGCGCACAATGTGCTAATCTTTTCTTTCCAAACTCTTTTCAATCTCTAATTCAAATTGACTTTGTTCAGTTATCACTTGACAATTGAATGTGAATTTAAAATTTTTTTATTTCTCACTTGGTGCAATGATTTTCTTTATTATTAATGTTTAAATTGACACATGCCTTGATAATTTCTTTTTATTCTCTACGTTATAACACTTCTTCAATTATATATTAATGATTTCTTAAGACTTATTTTATTTGCAATCTTTATTTCAATCACTTTCAAGGATTAAATTATAATATGAATTTCATTACTTCTACTTACATTTTATCTTTCTTCTCTTTTCACTTTGTGATTGTCAAAAAGGGGAGAATTTGTTTATTATTTCCTTGTTTGTTTTATTTGTTTTGTTTGTTTTGTTTGTTTTTTTAATTTTTTTTGTTTATGATTGTTCTTTTATAGTTGAATTTGTTTTGATTTTTTTCAAATTAAAAACAATTTTTTTTTTTTTTACATTTATGCCTCCTTATATTTCATGGTATTCATTCAATTCCAGAGGAGTAGTTAAGGGAGATTTAGAATTGAATCCTATAAACAATAATTGTTTTGCCATCATCAAAAAAGGGAATTGTTAGAGAGTTGCTTTTTTCATGTTACATTCTTCAACTATGTATTATTTTTGATGACTTTCAATTATTATTGTTTTACTATATCTCCTATACACTATTTGGAAACATTTATTTCTCTTGCTTAGTGTGTATAACATTTCAGGAAAAATCAACTCCAAGAGATTGAAGACTTGTAATCAATTCAACAAATTTTCATAATTTTTTGATAGAAGAGGGAGTGATTGTAATTGAGTGAAAATCACATATACACACTTTGATTTTTTTTTAACTGAATTGTACAGGGCGAACATATTCGACGGACGATCAGTGTCAATTACCCCTAAGGAGAGCAATTGATCGACAGCGGGAGAGAAAAATTTTTCTAAGTCCTAATCGTCCAGGATGAATTTAATAGTTGTCCCGGGACGAATGTCTCAGGATTCTCACTTTCTACTGTTTGTCCAGACAAAATCAATGGTTCGTCCTAGGACGAACGTCTCTGTATTCTCACCGTGCCCTATTTGTCCAGACGAAAAATAAGGTTCGTCCCAGGACGAACGGCTCTGTATTGAGGCTCGGTCCATTCATCCAGATGAAACCTTTTCGTCTCAGGATGAACTAAATCGACCTACGTCAGTTGGTTACGTCCTGAAGAATTTTGTGAACCGACCTATGTAATAACTATTTCGTATCGGACGAACTTGGTTCGTACGGGATGATTAGTGTGTATGAAAATAATTCATACCAATTTACATAAGGTTTGTTTCTTACCATTTAAGTAAAATCGTCCAGGACGATCCACGACCGTACAAGACGATCCACTGCGTACAGAATTGAAAACTTGTAGTTTTTGGGCGGTTTTTCTTATCTTTTGTATATAAAGTCCAAATTAGACTGCCACCCAATTTTTTTGCCATTTGATCTTCGTGCCTATTGAAAGAAAAGTCAATGAGAGAGTGTGAGAGAGCATTCAAAGGAGGATTCCTACCACTGGAGCGTGAAGGCTTCACTTGGTGTTTAAAGGTAAGAATATCTACTTGTAAATTTGGATTACTTCACTCTTTTCTTTCTTCCTTCTTCCTTCTAGATTCTTGTGAGAAATCTGTCAAGGAGATCCGATTCTCTGCTGACATTGGAGAGTGTGAACAGCGATGATTCTCTTCCCACACTAGGAGATTTAAAGGACGAAGGTTCTCTTCCCACACTAGGAGAGTGTGAAAGGATGAAGGGTTCTCTACCCACACTAGAGAAGTGTGAAAGGATGAAGGGTTCTCTGCCCACACTTAGGAGAGTGTGAAAGGACGGACGTTCTTCTTGCCAACACTGTGGATTATGTAAAGGACTACAGTTCTCTGCCGCACATAGTGTGAAAAAGTGTTTATAAAGGCTTCTCCGCCTTGCTGTGGGTGCAAAAGGAGAGACACTATTGGTATTAATACAATACTCAGATGGTGCCTCTGGGGAGTGGATGTAGGTCTGGTTTAGACCGAACCACTATAAATCTTGTGTCTTTTACTTTATTTTTTTTATTTTGTGTATTTTTCTTTTGTTTAAAAAAACTCTGTGGTTTGAAAAACTTTTCTATAAAAAATTTCATTAAAAAAATTTCATTTAGGTTCAACAAAACTTAAAGAGGGTTAAGTTTTTAAAAATACAAATTCATCACCCCTCTTGGTAGCCTTCAGACATTAACTTAGGTCTAACAACCTATTTACTAGACTCAACAACACCAAGCCTTGTTCTTAATGCACTGAAAGTATTAAAGGCTAAAGGTTTTGTAAAAATGTCTGCAAGTTGATTTTCAGTTCTAACATGAATGAGTTCAATTTCTCCCTTGGATACATGATTCCTTATGAAATGATGTCTTATGTCTATGTGTTTGGTTCTTGAATGTTGAATATGATTTTTAGAAATGCAAATAACACTAGTATTATCACAATAAATTGGAATAGTGCCTATAGACAATCCTAATTCAATCAACTATTGTTTCAACCAAAGTACTTATGCCACACAACTTCCTAATGCAATGTATTCAGCTTCAGCAGTAGATAGGGCTACTGAATTTTATTTTCTACTGGACCAAGAGACTAAAGAATTTTCAATAAATTGACATATTCCACAAGTGCTTTTCCTATCCACCCTACATCCTACAAAGTCAGAATCTGAATAACCAATTATTTTAAATGAAGAGCTAAACTTAGGATACCAGATTCCTAAGTTCTGAGTTCCTAACAGATATCTTAAAATCCTTTTCAATGATATCAAATATGATTCTTTTGGATCTGATTGAAATCTAGCACACAAATAGACACTAAACATGATATCGGGGCGGCTAGCTATCAAGTAAAGCAATGATCCAATTATTCCTCTAAATTTCTTTTGATCAACAGATTTTCCCTTAGGATCCTTATCTAACTAAACTGAGGAACTCATTGGTGTACTAACAGATTTAGCATTGTCCATTTCATACTTTTTGAGGATGTCCTTAACATACTTCGATTGACTAAGAAATGTTCCTTCCTCAATTTGTTTAATGCTAAATCCTAGAAAGTAACTCAAATCTCCCATTAGACTCATTTCAACTTCACTACTCATTATTTTAAAAAAAATCATCACAAAGATTTTTAATTAAAGATCCAAAAATAATATTATTCACATAAATTTGAACAATGAGTATATCCTTTCTACATCTCTTCAAAAAGAGAATTGTATCCACACTTCCTTTTTCAAAAGATCTTTCAAGTAGGAAGGTGCTCAACCTCTCATACCAAGCCCTAGGTGTCTGTTTCAATCCATATAATGCCTTTTTCAACTTGAAAACATGATTTGGGTATTTAGAATTTTCAAAGCCTGGAGGTTATTCTACAAACGCATCCTCTTGAATTACCCCATTTAAAAAGGCACTTTTGTCATCCACTTGATACAATTTAAATCCTCAAAAACAGGCAAAGGCTTGCAAAACCCTAATTGCTTCAAGTCTAGCTACAAGGCCAAAAATCTCCTCAAAATCAATCCCTTCAATCTGATTATACCCCTTAGCTACTAATCTAGCCTTATTTCTAATGACCACTCCTGAGTCATTCATTTTATTTTTTAATACCCACTTAGTTCCAACTTCACTTTGATCCTTTGGCCTTATAGTTAATTCCCAAACTTTTTCTCTTACAAATTGATTCAACTCTTCTTGCATGGCCAAAATCCAAAATTCATCCGATAGTGCTTGATCAATATTTGTCGGTTCTATAGTTGAAATGAAGGCTGAATGATTGACTTTCTTATTTAATCCACGCTTAGTCCTTACACCTTCTTTAGGTTCACCTATAATCAATTCCCTTGGGTGGTTTTAGAAAATCTCAAATCTCTAGGCAAAGGGTTTTCTATCTCCAAATTTTTATTCACATTTTCTTCCAAATTTATTTTATCAAACTTTTGAGAGTTATCTACAATCTCATCTTCTTCAACATTTGGCTCTTTCATATTTCCAGATTCATTAAATACAACATGTATGGTCTCCTCAATTACCAGAGTTTTTTTATTGAATACTCCATAAGATTTTCCAACACTTGAGTATCCGACAAAAATTCCTTCATCTTATTTTGGATCAAATTTTCCTAAGGAAAATTTTCCATTGTTATGAATGAACACCTTACAACCAAAAACATACAAATGAGATAAATTAGGTGTTCTTCCTTATAGTAACTAATAGGGTGTTTTATTTAATTTTGATCTTACATTCACCTTGTTCAGAACATAACATGCAGTGCTAACCGCCTCAGCTCAGAAATATTTTGGAAGTGAGTATTCTGCCAATATTGCTTGGGCGGCTTCTATTAATATTCTATTTTTCCTTTCGACTACCCCATTCTGTTGAGGGGTTCTAGGTGCAGAAATGTTGTGATCAATTCCTTTTTCCTTACAAAATTCATCAAATTTCTCATTCTCAAATTCTCCTCCATGATCACTTTGTATAGAAATAATTTCAAACCCTAGTTTTCTTTGAATCCAAGTCGAAAAATTTTTAAATTCCTCAAATGATTCACTCTTATGAAATAGAAATCTAACTCATGTGAATCTTAAGTATTCATCCACAATCACAAATCAGTATACCTTCCCTCCTAGACTCACAGTTCCAACAGGTCCAAAAAGATCCATATGCAAAATCTCTAGAGGTTTATTAGTTCTAAGATCCTTATTGAACTGATAAGAGGACTTCACTTGCTTTCCTAGTTGACATGCATCACAAAGGCGATCCTTGGTAAAGTCTAGTTTAGGTATACCTCTCACTAAGTTCTTTTGGGTAATCCTCCTAAGGTTTTTCATGCTAGAATGACAAAGTCTCCTATGCCCTAGCCATGACTCATCAGATATAGTTTTTAAATAAAAAGCAATAGGAGAATTAATGCAATTTAAATCTAGCATGTAAATATTATTTACCCTTTTACCATTCAAAACAACTTTATCATTTAGGCTTAATATGCAGCTAGTAGGAAAAAAATTTACACAATAACCCTTGTCACATAGTTGGCTTATATTTAACAAATTATGCTTTAAGCCTTCTACCAATAACACATTGTCAATGAAAAAATTCTTAAAATTTCCAATCATACCTGATCCAACCACCTTCCTTGTGGTGTTATCTCCAAGTAACCTTGCCTCCACTCCTTGCTTCCAGCATTATGAATTGAGCAGTATCTCCAGTCATATGCTTTGAACATCCGCTGTCCAGGTACCATATGCTCTTACGAGGTCTTGTGTGAGAGCGACCCTACAAAATTATCAAAAGTTAGACTTGGGAACCCAAACAAGTTTGGGTTTACCTTTTAGTAATTTATAATCAGATGCATGTATGATATGTCTAGGTTTATGCATCTTAGGTATCCACACTAAATTAGTTTTTATCTTCAAAATTACAGGTGTGAGCTATATGTCCATCTAATCCATAATTATTACATTTTACTTTTAGAAATGATTTTATAAGTCTTCTAACATTCATCTATCTTTTCAGGGATTGCATAAATTTAGGATACATAATAGGATTAGTTAAATCTTCAAGTTTAGGAGGTATCCTATTATCCTCAAGAGCTTTTATCATTAATTTGTAAAATGACTTCATATCTTTCAAAATTCAATTTGTATAATTGGTTCTTTAAAGTTTGCTCTCAAATTCATCCTTAGAATTCTTAAGATCTTTCTCGAGTTCTGTATAGGATGATTTGAAATTCTCATGATTTTTATTCAAGTCATCAAACTCATCAAGTAATTTCATGGGTTGTTATCAATCAAAGCATGATCTTTCCTAAGGATTTCATGTTCCTTTTTAAGCTCTTCCAATTCTAAACTAAGGCTAGCATGCATTTTCTTCATTTTCCTATATGATTCATGCATCTGTTCAGAAACTTCAAAAAGTTCGTCATAAGTTAAGTCACATACCTCTTCTTGATCTAACTGATCAAGATTGTCGGCCATTAAGCATAGATTAGTGTCTTGCTCTTCCTTTTCTATTTTTGACGAGTCTGAAGCTGAGTCCGCCCAAAAAGCTCATCGGAACTTCTTCTTGCCCTTCTTCACAAATGGTTTCTCCTCTACCTTCTTCTTGCTAAAATTGGCTTTGAGTTTTTGGGTGATTTGTCTTTATATGTCCAGGTTTCCTGCACTCATAGCAAATAATTTCATTTGAAACCTTGGCATTTATATTGAATTTACCTCAATTCCACTGCTGGCATCTTTTCTGCTTCCACTTCATAAAGCTTCTGAATTGTCTAGTCATTAATGCGATGTCGTCTTCATCCTCATGTTGTGAGTGTTCACTCTCAGACTCTTCCAGTGCTATATTTTTCTCCCTTCGTGGTTCACCTGCATCAACCTTTCTTTGGCTAACTCCTTGCTCGTAAGCAATAAGAGAATCAAGAAGATTGTCAATACAGTAAATGTTTAAATCATTAGACTCTATAATTGCAGTAATTTTAACATCATATGCAGTAGGTAAGCAACGAAGAATCTTATTAACCATTTCAACATTTGTTAACTCCCTACCCAATGCATGCAAAAAGGAGACTATTTGTGTGAATCTTGTGTACATATCAGAAATAGATTCATTTGGTTTCATGCGAAACAGTTCATAATCATGCAATAAGATATAAAGTCTAGATTGCTTAACCTCATTAGTTCCCACATATGTTATACAGAGTCCATCCCATATCTCCTTTCCACTTTTGCAAGTGGAAACCCGCATGTAGTCTTGTTATTTTAAAGCACAAAAAAAACTATTCAAGCATTTGGCGTTAAGTTGTGCTAAGTCACATTCTTCTATTATCTAGTTTACAAAAGGTGTTTCAACTCTAACTCCGTCAACTAACCTAGTCGGTTTTGTATATCCTTCCTGGACTAAGATCCACATACGATAATCAAGTGACTGTAAAAAAGTAGACATGCGAGTTTTCCAAAAATTAAAAGGTATATTATCAAACAGTGGAGGTCTAGTTATAGAGTAACCCTTAGGTATGTTTCGGTTTCCAAATGTAGCCATCTACGTTAATAAAAATGTAGTCTAAACTTATAATTTTAAAACAAAGCTCTGATACCACTTGTTGAAACTCGTTCACTGTGAATTAGATTGTTAATCCTAAGTTTATGTCCCACGGCTAACCTAGAGGGGGGGTGAATTAGTATTTTAAAAATTAATCCTCTTTTGAGTATTTTACACCAAAATTAAATTTTAGTGATTTTTTTAGAAATAGTTTTTCAACCACAGTTTTAAAACATTAAATCACAAAAATAAAAATTAGTGGAGAAATAAAGACACAAGACTTATAGTGGTTTGGTCAAAATCAAAGCTACATCCACTCCCTGGAGTCACCCTCCGAGTATTGCACTAATTCCACAAGTGACTCTCCTTTTGCACCCACAGCAAGGCAGAGAAGCCATTAAAAAAACTCTTTTCACCACTACCTGGTGTGGCAGAGAACTGTCATCCTTTTAAACTATCCCCAGTGCTGGCAGAGAACCGTTCGTCCTTTCAAACTCTCCAAGTGTGGGCAGAGAACCCTTCATCCTTTCACACTCTCCTAGTGTGGGTAGAGAACCCTTCATCCTTTCACACTCTCCTAATGTGGGCATAGAACCCTTCGTCCTTTCACACTCTCCTAGTGTGGGAAGAGAACCCTTCGTCCTTTCACACTCTCCTAGTGAGGGCAGAGAACTCGCTGCTGTTCACACTCTCCAAGTGTCGGCAGAATACCGGATCTCCTTGATAGATCTTCTCACAAGAATTTTAGAAGGAAGAAAGAAAAAAGTGAAGTAATCCCAAATCACAAGTAGAGATTCTTACCTTTGAACACTAAGCGAAGCCTTCACACTCCAGTGGTAGGAATCCTCCTTTGAATGCACTCTCACACTCTCTCCTTGACTCTTCTTTCAATAGGCACGAAGATCAATGAGCAAAAAGATTGGGTGGCAGTAAAAATTGGACCTTATATATGAGAGACAAGAAAAACAGTCCAAAAACTATAAATATTCAAGTCAACACGAAATGGATCGTCCAGTACGATCGTAGATCGTCCTGGACGATTTTACTTAAAGTGTCGGAAATGATCCTAATGAATACTAGTATGAACTATGTTCGTACACGATCATCATCTAGTACGAACTAGGTTCGTCCGAATGAACAATTATTTCTTAGGTCAGTTCCCAAAATACCACAGGATGTATCTAACTTACTTAAGTCGGTTCCCTTCATCCTGGGACAAACAGGACTTCGTTCGGATGAAATTTTTATAGAGGGCAACTCATCCAAGCATGATTTTGAATTTCTTCTAAACGAAATTCTTACAGAGAAGACTTCGGCAGGGGACGATTTGGATTTCATCTGGACAAAATTTTTATAGAGCCAAAGTCATCCTGGCACGATTATAGATTTCGTCTGAACAAAATTTTTACAGAGAAAACTTTGTCCGGGGATGATTTGGATTTCGTCTATACGATATTTTTACAGAGCCTAACTCATCCTGGCTTGAAAATAATTTCATCCTGGACGATGAGGACTTAGAAAAATTTCCTCCAACTCCTATTCGCACCATTGCTCTTAAAAGGAGATAACTGACCTGATCGTTCCGTATGAATTATATTCGTCCCGTACGATCAGTACAAAATTTTTAAGATCTCATCAAGTTTGTGTGTTTATTCACTCAATTACAATCACTCCCTCTCAAACTTAATTCATACAAAAATTATAAGTTACAAATATAAGATATCTCATGTTGAATTTTATTTTAAGTCTTCAGTAGTTTGGAATTCGATTTTCCTGAAATATTAGTACACACAAGAGCAAAAATAAATTTTCCAAAAAGTGTTACAAGATAACTACACATAAAATAATAATATTTTGAATCATTAAAACTATACAAGTTGCAAGAATGTAAAACATGCAAATTGCAACTCTCTTAACACAAGCTTTCTTCACCACTAAAAGAGCAGCTGGGTAAGAAACCCACACATCCTCAAACTTGATGATATTCACTTTTGGAGACTTCAAATTGAGAATAATGAGGATAACAGGACAATGATCGGATGCTACTCTTGCTAAATGTTTAACAACCAATTGAGAAGATAAATTTAATGCAGAAGAGTTAAGGAAGCACCTGTCAAGTCTTTCCAAGATCCGAACTCCTCCAACTTTGTTGTTACACCAAGTAAAATGAAGTCCAATCAATCTTACCTCATGGTAATCATTGTTGGTGAAGAAAGCATCCATTTCCTTTGAACCTTGGGTATATTGAAACCTTTTCCCTCCCTTCTTGTATTCCCTAGAAGTGAGAAAATTGAAATCTCCAGCAATCACCATAGGGAAATCATACCAAAATGACCTCCCATAAGATCCCAAAGATCCCTCCTTTTACATCTATCCTTGTTGGCATAAACCGCCGCCACCCTCCATTTACAATAGCTGTTAACCAATAAATCTCCAACAATGCATTGATTAGAAGAATCAATCAATGAAAAATCAGCCACCTTAGTATTCCATAAAGCAATGATGCCTCCTGATAAACCACTAGAGGGAACTATAACATAATTCCATCCATCTCCAATAAGAGTGATAACTTCTTTCATCTAAAAGGAAGACAATTTAGTTTCAAGCAAACCCACAAAAATCACATTATGTAATCTTACAAATTCTTTAAGGAATAGAGAAGCACTCCTCTTTTTTTCTCCTCTACAATTCCAAAAAGCAAATGAATACATTAATGATTGATAGGGGATTGAATCCCTAATGAACCTTTAGCTTCCAGCTCCATTCTTCTACTCCTCAGTTTATAGCTTATAGGACCCAAATCTTTTAGTTGCTTTGATTTTTTCTTCTTCACCATAATGGATTGCTCTTCTATATAATGCTCCAATGGATTACTGTTCTTGTCATGCTCAGATTTTTCAATTTATGGTTGTTCTGTTATTGCTAGAATTTCTTGTAGGATTTCTTGAACTATCTCCCCTTCTTCAACTTGACTGCTCAAAATGCTGAATTTATTTTCAGATGTCGGGATCAAAACATTCTCAATACCTGGATTAGAAGATCTGGGATTAGTAATGAGCTCTGGTTGATGGATAACTTTCTCTGCCAAATCTGCTTTCTCAACTACATAATCAATCCTTGTTGTTGTTTCATTCTCCTTATCAGTAGGAATTATTCTGTCTTCCTTCATATTATCAACATTATTAATTCCAGATTCCTTCCTTTTCCACACCGTCAAATTCTTATTCTGGATTGAATGATTCTGGAGTTGAATGGGATTATAGGATCTTTTCTTTCCTCGGTTCACTATAAGCCAAGGACCATAACCATTTTCATCAATTAGTCCAACTGATCTTTTATCAGCCTGAATGGTTCTTTCAGTAATGTTAATTCCATAACAAGATTTCTTCTCAGCAATACTAGTATTTCCATTTTCATCTTTACAGCCTTCTTTATTGTGGCCAATAATTCCACAGTTGAAACAGAAATTCGGTATTCGTTCGTATTCTATCTTTTGATAGAATTTCCCTGTATTGCCTTCAACCCAAACACCCAAATAAAGCTTTTTATCCATATTGATTCGGACACATACCCTTCTGAATTCTCTCCTTCCCCATTGGAACATATTCCCATCTATCAAATATGGTTTCCCAACCATTGAAGCAATTCTATAAATATTAATGTTATCCCAGCAGTGAAGAGGAAGATTTGGAAGCCTTATCCAAATTGGAGCAGCCAACCATTTTAAAGAATTAGGAGAAAAGTTTGAGACCACTTGTCCTTACCTATTATCTTCCCATTGACAAACCATGGATCGTTATTCATAACAGCCTCAAATTGTTCTAAATCATGAAATGAGCAAAGCACCACAACAATCTACACAATTCGTAGTAATTTGATTATTTTCTAAAAATATGTTTTTTTTTATTTAGTTAGGTTTTTCGTTGCCTACCGTTATAACATTTTAATAAATTTTAAAATGTGTTTCTTTATGTATCATTTAGTATTATTCATTGAAATATGTGTTTAATTAGTTGAAATGAGTGATTATGTGAAAATCTAAAAGGACTGAAAGAAGTTCTATTTGGATGATATATGCACATTCTACATTAGAGTTATTGAACTATGTCTATTACTTAGAGTTGTTAAACTGTATCTGTTACTTAGAGTTGTTAATTGTTAAACTCTATCTGTTATTTAGAGTTACTGAACTCTGTATGTTAGGAGGCATAAGAGTCAGAGTTATTGACTCATTTCAACCACAAAATAAATGCTTTATCCCATGAAATGAGCAAAATATGTACTTGTTTGAATATGATTTTCACAAAAGATTTTTCAACCACAAAACATTAAACTGCATAAAATAAAAATAAGGAAAATAGAAGAGAATAGAAGAACGCCAAATTTTATAGTGATTCGGTCCAACTAGACCTACATCCACTCTATGAAGACTCCTTCTGGTATTTCACTAAACAATAGTAACTCTCCTTTTGTTCCCACAGCAAGGCATATAAGCCCTTATTAACTCTCTTCCACCAACCCGATCCGGTAGAGAATAGTTGTCCTTTTACACCCTCCCTGGTGAAGGCAAAGTCTGTCATCCTTTTTCACCCTCCTGGTGAAGGAAGAGAACCATAATCCTTTTTCACCCTCCTGGAGAAGTTAGAGAATTGTCATCCTTTTTCACCCACCTTATGAAAGTAGAGAACCGTCATCCTTTTCACCCTTCTGATGATGGAAGAGATTTGCCATTCTTTTTCACCCTCTAGGTAAAGGTAAAGAACTGTCATCTTTTTACATCCCCCAGTGAAGGCAGAGAACCCACGACACAATATTAAAGAATTTCACTTAAGATCCCCTAGAGGAGATGGGCATAAACTTGATGGAGACAAAGAGATCCTCACTTTGGGAAACCATATGAATCCCTCACAACTTCCCCTCACTTGATCTCTCACACTTCACTCTCACAATCTCTCCCAAACACTCACACTCAATGGCCACTCTAAAGAGAAATTCTAAAAAAAGGTGTTTAATGATAGTTTTTAGGACTCCTTATCTCGAAAAGACATGAAAAATCATCCAAAAACTAAAAATTGCAAGAAATTTGTCTTACGAACGTATTGTACGATCATATATAGTATCTTACAAATCATCTATATAAACACATAGTGCTCATATGAATAGTTCAAATTTGTATGTACAAACTAGTACGGACCCACTTTCATCATCCGTACAAAATGCATATAGTCCCGTATGAACAGTTTAAATTCATCTTTATGAACTAACATTGTCTTGTATGAATAGTTAAATTTTTGAAAAAGTTCAATCGATAAAATTTTGTACGAACCCATTTTGTACTCTTGTCACCTTTTGTATGAACCCTATATCGTGCAGTATAAACTAGTTAAATTAAATCATGCTTTGTATGGTATAAACATGGACAAGCCCATTTCATACTCTAGATGTTATCTGTATAAATGTAATTTTGTGCAGTACAAACAGTACTAAGAAATTCCCAATGTATGATTTGATTAACTCCATTCAAGAGGAACATTCAGGGCAAATAATCCTATACTATCACAAAATTATACAGTATGATTAGTTAAAAAAAATAAATTTTTATATTCCCCAAAGGTGTGTGTGCATGGTTATCAAATTACAATCAAACTCTCCCAGACTCAGGAAAAATAGAAAAATTACATAGTACACTACAAGAAACCTTAATCTAATATGTCTTGAAGTCTTTGGCAATCTGGAGTATAATTTCTCTGAAATATTAGTATTCACACAAAACAAGTATAGAATGAAAAATACTATGGAACATAAAGATGTGAGTCATAATGTTTGTTATCATCAAAAATATAAACTCGTGAGTAATGAGTCGCAACAGTTTCCTTACTTTAATGATTGTCCATAGAGAATTTTCACATTTTCAGAGGATTTTAAGGTATATTTGCCTCCCAATTTTTTTATAAGTGAAGCAAAATTTTGTATTAATTATTGAACTTACAAATTTTAGACTACATAATAGATCATGAGAATATCATGTATTGAATTTATCGACTCCTGAAAGTACGCTTTAAATGATTATAAATTATATTTCTAAAATTAAGTTAGAGATGATTTTTAATCTAGAGAATGTCTTGATAATCAAGTTGACCTATATAAAGGAATGTAACTACAACAAACTACCTAGAACTAGAAGAATTTATTAAAGGTAGAATATAGATTTGAGATTGATGGTAGACTAAAATTTGAATTTTAGATTTAAATTTTATGATGAATTCATAATTAAAAATTATGTGAAATTGGATAATAATAAAATCATAGATCATAGTTCAAATGAACTCTACTTTGTAATTCATAGATTTTAAAACTAATAAGTAACAACTTAGATCGTTTAAATTATTGATATAACTTAAATTTATGAGTTATATATTTATATATTAGTCATTAAATTTAACATGAATAATTAAAATTAAAATTAGATATGAGTAGATTAAAATTAAAAATCATGAGAAACCTAAATTTGGACGTAGCCATCTTATTAAATTTATACATTAAATGCATTAAGATGGTAAGAATATTTAAAGAAAAATTGATAATAAAAATAATTAACAATGTAATCATAAAAAATAAAAAATTTAAAAGAAAAGTTATAGAGTTTAAAAAAAAAAGAAAAGAGAATAAGAAAAAGAAAGTTAGTACATAAGAAAATTTTATTACATATAAGATTAGAGTTTGACTATAATCTTATACATAAATTCATAAAGCATAAGATATGAGAACTAGTACAAATGCTTGTCACTATATAACAAACTAATTTAACTATAATCTCATCTAATCTTTAAACTACATTATGCAATTAGAATTTAAAAGTAAATTATTATATTAATGATGTACAAATTCAAATTAAGCAATAATAAAAATGACTCTTTAGGATAATTGTTAGTATTTTTCAAAACTATAATCATAACTTTGTTTATTTCCACTATTTTTAAAAAACATTATATTATCCTATAATTTATTAATATTAAAATATCATTTTTGGTTTGATTATTTCATTGATAAGAACTATAGATTTTTTTATTGTATTAGTTTAGGGAGTATATTTTATTTTTAGTGAAAATGTGTTATTTTGTTAATTTATGCCAAAAAAACTAAAAAAATGACAAAAAATTTAAATAGTCTAAAACATCACGGTGTTTGATTAAACTATGCCATAGCACTGCCTTCAATATCGTCAAGGTGTCCGACTAATGACATTAAGCCGCCAAGTTCTATGTTTGTAAGCACTATGGTAGAAACATATATTTAGCCGCAGTAATATTAGCATAGTGATGTTAAAAAATTAGTTTGGTAGTGCTAGATTATCTATTTTCAAATACCATAGCACCATAATTTCTCATGCCTCAATGCCCTTTTTTCTAATCGGCAGCTGCAGTGCTTGAATGCCAACATCATCATGACATTATAGTTCTAACATTTGATTCTATGTTCTCTCAGTGAAAACTTGAAACTGTTCACTAAATAACATATCCACATCATTGAGTGTTGTCGTAATCCAAATGCTTATGCACAAAGGTGCTAGTTTACTTTAAGGGAGTCGCAACGCCACTATCTCAAGTGTCGTTGTGCCAGATAACTTTTTATAATTTTTTTGTAAATATTTATATTGTTATGTTTGTGGGGAAGTTCAATCACTTGTATAAAATTACTTTTTAGAGCACTTCTCTAGTTCCTTTTTAGAGTAAAATCTAAGGTAAACTAGGGAAGTACAAGAGACAATCATTTGGAGTATTTTGCTTGTATTTTTTGAAACACTCTCTAAATTAAGGGTGGAGTATAGAGGAGATCTTTTGATCCTTCGTATTGATATTTCTATCTTGTATTTCATTTTTCAATGAGTTTAATGAAAATTTGTTTTCTTGTTATTCATTTTATGCCTCATTAATTCTTTTATTTAGAAGAAGCTAGAGAGAGAGCTCTGGGAAATGAGAGATAGAGGGTCTATTCAAAATTTTATTTCACGAGTTTCCCAATTTTTTTTGGTGGTCACGAAGGGTTGCTAGCCCTGGTAGTCGGTACGATGTTTGCCAATCTTCTTCACATAGTTCTTATGCTTCGGTTTGTTCATTCTCTTTGTCTCCACCGGCATTTGGAGATGGGAAAGCAATCTTCATTCAAGGTGTAAAACCTAAGATTAGAAGTGGCATGCCTTTAATCATTAATGAAGGTGGTTTATTATCATCTAAGAAGGAAATTGAAGTAATTAATAAGGGGAAGAATGTAATAATTGAAGATAATGATAAATTGGATGGAAATATGTTTCAATGGGGAAGAAGGGAATTTGGATGAATTTGTATTCACATCAAGTTGGATGCTAAATTTCTATTTGGTGTTTGGGTGGAGGGAAGCTTTGGGAAATTCTTTCAATGGATTAAATATGAAAGAATCCCCAACCTGTACCATAATTGTGGTAAGATTGGGCATCTTAAGAAGGATTGTGTGGAGAATAGAGTAGAGTCTAAGATTATTTCTAAACAACATGAGAAGGTGGATAGTTTAGGAATTCCAACTGTGGGAGATAATCTCAAAGCTACTCATGAGGCTATGGTTGAAGGTGTTTGTGATGATAAAGTAGGATATGGTCCATGGATGCATGTAAACTATGGGAAAAAGAGGATTAAAAATCCTATCATTGTGAGGTTTAATCACCGTCCAATGGAGGTTGATGTGAGGAGGGAACCTAGTTTGGTGAACCCAAAAGAAAGAAAGTTGAAGCTGTTAATGTTTTTAATGGAGGTATTTTAGAGCCTGATCTGGAAGCTGCTGATGTTACCCCTCCTCAGGATGGTCTTATGCATAATAGTTTAATTCAAGCGACCGAACCTGATGTGGGTAAGTTTTTTATTCCATGCTACTTTACTAATGTTGATAACAAATTCAAACTTCTAAATGAAATTAATGAGGAAGGTGAAATAACTCTGTCAAGGAAGGAGAATGTGGTGTCTCTTGAAATTGCTAATGTTATTGGAGGCTCTAGAATTGGTCCCCTGGATGGGTAAGCTGCTGAATTGGGAAATTAAGATGGTGGCTCCTCTCATTATAAAAAGAAAAAATTTTAACATCTAAAAGGCTTAGGGCTGATTAGTTTGTCTACTAGGAGAAGAAGATTGGACATGGATATGAAAGGTAAAATGGGGAACTATTCCCCTATTTTTCAATAATGTCATCTATTGCTTTTTGGAATTATAGAGGAGCTAACTAGAAGAGAGTTTCTTTATATATCAATGAGTTTGTAAAAGTTCATGGTGCTTTTTTTTGGGTTTATTGGAATCCAAATCATCTTTTATTGATAGAAATGAAGTCAATTTGTTGATTGGTGATGGTTGGGACGATTTTCAAGGGCCCTCAGAAGGTTTGCTGGTGGTATCTTATCTTAAGGAAATCCAATATGGCTACATTTTCTATTTTTGAATCTTCTTCCCAATAGGTAATTGGATATATTTATATAATTAACAATGGTATATGGAGGATCACTTCTGTTTATGGAAACAAAGATTTTTATAAAAGAAAATACATGTGGGAGTGGTTGGAAAAGTTTTCTACCACAAACTTGCCTATGGTGGTGGTTGGAGACTTTAATTATTTAATTTCATAAGAAGACAAGAGAGGAGGGAAATTTTTTTTTACAAGGATCCAAGGAGATGACGTCTTATTTGTTTAATAATGACTTTCATGAGGTTGGATGCATTGGCCCAAAGTTTACTTGGTGCATTAACAAGGTTGGCGGGGCACAAATCATAAAAAGATTGGATAGGTGTTTTCTTAATTCAACTACTATAAACTCCTCCCAAAGTATGGTGGGTAAACATTTGTCTAGAGTGGCATCGGACCATTGTCCAATTCTACTTAATCTTCTTGAATTTAATTCGGTAGCTAAAAGGAACATCAAATTTTAGGATGTTTGGGCATCTTTCCCAGCCTCTTCTGCTTTGGTGAGGATAGAGTGGAGTAAGGTTTATTATTGGAGCTATCTACACATTCTAATTATCAAATTTAAGAGAGCTTTGAAGTCTTTGTTTTATTGGAGTAAAGCCAAGCTCAAGAGTTTAAACCAATTAAAGGATTGTCTGTTTAATGATATCTTAGAGCTACAAACTATAGAATCATACATTGGATTTCTCTCAAAAGAGGAATGCAAGATTCTCTAGGCTAAGGTGAATGAGCTGAATTTAACTATGGCTCGGTTGAATACATGGTGGAGACAATGAGCAAATGTCAAATAGATGATGGAGGGAGATTGTAAATCCTAGTTTTTTCAATCATATGCTAGTGCATGGAGGAATTCAAATATCATTAATAAAGTCAAAGATGAGAATGATGTGCTGGTGGAAGATCAAAAATAGATTGAAGAGGTGTTTTTTCAATTCTAAAAACAAAAAAGGAAATAGAGGTGCTATAATCTGGATGGATAGCCTATTCCAATGAATTGTTTGAACGATGATAATAAATATTTGTTGAACATGGAATTTACCTTGGAAGAAGTGGAGCTGCTTTTAAAGCAAGCTAGAGGTAATATTGCTCCTAGCAAAGATGGTATCTCCTATTCCTTTCCTAAAGCTTATTAGGACATTCTTAAAGTAGATTTTTGGAGAGCTATTAAACAATTTCTTTGTTTTAGAGATATGACTGAAGTTTGGAAAGGAACCTTAATTGTGCTTATACCTAAAGTGAGCAACATGCTATGTCCTTCTAACTATAAACCTATTAGTCTATATATTTCTGTTTAAAAAGTGGCAGCAAAGGTGATTTTGAATAGATTTACTTTTGTTATTCCAAAACTTATCTCTGAGGAGAAAGCAACATTTTTGAAAGGAAGATCATTGTCGGATCATGTGTTGGTTGCTCAAGAAGTGTTCCACAAGTTCATGTATTATAGATCTTTAATAGGTCTTGTCTCATTCAAAATTGACTTAGAATAAGCATATAATTCTATGTGTTGGTCAACACTAAAGAATGTTTTGGAATATTTTGGGTTTCCTACCAAGTTTTCCAATCTCATATTGGAATGTGTTAAAGATCCAAGGTTTTCTTTAATAATTAGTGGCAACTTCTCATAGTGGATTAAGGCAAGGAGAGCATTTTGTCAAGGTTATCCTTTGTCTCCTCTTCTATATATTCTTTGCTCTCAACTCTTATCTAATAGTGGGAAACTACACATTTTTATTAGTTTTTCATTTTTTTAACAAGGGTAAAAAAGGGTCAGACCTTAGAAACAGCCGTTAGAGAGAGAAATAGCCAAAAAATTTTGAATTTTCAATTCGCGGTTTTCAGCTACCATCGTCGCCGGCTCTTGGCGATGACGGAGGATGGCCGTCGATCTTCGGTCTGCGCATCTACCATTAATGATCATTTGGAAGGATACATCAAGGTATCACATGAATCGATACATCGTTCTGGTGAAGCTCGAGCTAGAACTACTGCTCGACCACTAATTATCATAGAGGTCAGTGAATCGCCTTTGAAGAAGACTACTAATTTTGTTATTGGAAAAGGTAAAGGTATTATTCATCATTCATATGAGAATACTCCAAAGTATCCCAGTGTAGATTTGATCCTGGATAATAACAACGTTGAAGCTTCTTCATCAAACGTGAAGATTTTTGTTAATAAATTCAGTTGTTCAAATGCAATCTCTGACCTTTGGCCAGAGATAAATGAGAATAAACATAATTTTCTTAACAATCCTTTTCATTTAAATGATAAGCTTCCTTTTGATTGTTCTACTGATCTGTCGAAGAAGAGTTTTGTGCAAGCTGTATCTGGTAAGAAGGTAGTAGGAGAAGATTTGGCAAATTCAGATCTTGGTGATAAAGAGAAAATTCCTAATGCTTGGAGGAAGACACAACACTTCAAAATCAATTATGATTTGAATTCTACTCCCATTACTGATGATGGGGTTGCTGTTATTATGAATTCACATCTTGAAGATGCTAATTCTCATGTTTTAAAGAACTCTCTGGTTATCAAAATTCTTGGTAGCAATATTCCATTCCCTATATGTAGCAAGGAGCTCCGAAAACAATGGTATAGATTTTGTAAATTTCATCTTACAACCTTGGGCCTTGATTGGATCCTTTGTTCTTTTTACAATCCAGAAGCTGTGGAAGAAATACTAGAAGGAGGTCCCTGGTTTACAGGAGGAAATATAATTGGTTTGGATAGATGATCCCCAAATTTCTCCCCTGAATCTCTTAAAGGTCTTGCAACACCGATTTGGATTTGCTTACCGTGCTTACCTCTACACTGTTGGGATGAACATAATATCTGTAGAATTGCAACTATGATAGGAGTTCCTTTATATATAGATGGCAATTCATTTAAATGGGGTAAGAGAGAATATGCTCGTGTCTGCGTTCGCATTGATCTTGATAAAAAATTACCAAAAGGAGTTTGGATTGAAGGAAAGCATGGTAGATCATTCCAAAGAGTTGAATATGAGAAGATTTCTTCCCTTTGTTTTCATTGTGGTAAGATTGGTCATTTGAAGAACAATTGTCCTTCTTCAATTACTCCTGCTCATATTTCTAATGGTGTTATAAAAAATCTGAATCGAGAAGCAGCTATTTCCAAAGACCAAGATGAATTAGGTCCTTGGATTCAGGTGAAATTCAAGAAAAATAAAGTTTTTAGGAAATATGTTCTAAACAGAAAGAATCAATTCATAATGATAATCCAGCCTTGGTTCAATCAATTATAGAAGAAGGTGAAATTGTTAAAGCTCACAATAATGCAAAAATCCAGAAATCTGTTACTGCTGTGAAGAACAATCTCAAAAGTCTGGACTGTCATCTGAAAGGTTTGGAGATGAACAATTCTAATTATATATCAGACATTTCAGAAGGGAAGGGTTGCTTGCGAACTCAGGTAGATCATAAGGGATTACTTGCAAACTCAGGTATTCACTATCATAAATCTGCTGTGAATGCTCAAGAAGAAATAATTAAATAGAATGTGGAGAAGGTTAATTTGCTTTCTAACAGTAATTCTGCTGAACTGTTAAATAAAAAAGATTTGATAAGTGATTTTGTTGAGAATAAAAACATCTTCTCCTTACTTCATAATGTGAATGAAGAGGGAAATGTGACAATTTCCAAAGAAGATACTTTGATTGCCTTTGAAGAAGGAAAGAAGAATTTAATATCTAGAACAGATGTCTCGGGAATTAATATAATTCCAAAATCTGTTTCTGTTAATACCATTCTTTCTGTAGATCAAAAATCTATGTGTATTGAAAAAGTTGACAAATTTGTTAAAAATGGAGAGAGTAGTGAAGATATGATTGAAGAAATTACCAACCCAGTTACAGCTAAGACACCAGCTAATTTCAAATTCAAACATCATAAGGAATTGAAGTCTTTGGGTAATGTCAGTTTACCTTCTAAGCTCAGGAAAGGAGAAATAATCAAAAGGAAAAGTAGTGGGTCTTTTCCCACTTCTAATCCAAAATGAGTTCATTTATTTTCTGGAACTGTATGGGGGCAAGAAAAGTTGAAGCCTCCCGGTATTTGAAGGAGTTTATAAAGGAAAATGATGCTATCTTTGTTAGTCTCATTGAGACCAAAATTTCTTCTATAGATTCTTTGGAATTTAAAAGAGTTATAGGAGACAATTGGGATTTTCATTTATTTCCTGCAAGTGGTTTATCTGGTGGAATTATTATTTGTTGGAGGTCAGACTTAGCTAGTTTTTTGGTTATGGATGAATCAAATCAGCTAGTGGTGGGAAAATTTAACATTACAAACAAGTCTTCTTGGATCATAGCCACAATTTATGGTAGTACTGATTGGTATGAAAGAAGACCACTTTGGAACAAATTGGAGAAATTTAAATCAACTAAACTTCCTATGGTTATGTGAGGAGACTTCAATTGCAACTTATCTCATGATGATAAAAAAGGAGGAAAAAAATTCTCTTTGTCCCAAGGAATGCAAGACATGCTCTCATTTATGAGAGATTGTGATTTTCATGACACTAGATTCATTGGTCCCAATTACACTTGGTGTAATAACAAAACAGGGAAAGCTAGAATCTTAGAGAGATTGGATCTCTGCGTACTTAACTGCATAGCTTTAAATCACCTTAATTTTGCTGTTGTTAAACATCTAGCTGATATTGCATCTGGCCATTATCCTATTATGTTAAGGATTTCTTTTCCACCTACTCATTATAATTTTAATTTGAGATTTGAAGATGCTTGGCTTTCTTACCTAGCTTCTCATTCGGTGGTATGGTTTGCTTGGAACAAACCTGCTGGAGGCAATGCAAACACTATTTTGAACCATAAATTTAGAAGATCCTTAAAAGCCCTATTTTTCTGGAATAAGGCTAAGCATAAAAACTTATCAGAATTGAAGAATTATTTAAAAAAGGAGATTATGGAGCTTCAAGTAGAAGAATCATCATCTAAAGATTTTTCTGATTAGAAAACTGAACTGCTGAGATCCAAGGTCCGGGAATTGAATGCTACACTTGGACGGTTATGTACATGGTGGAGACAAAGATCAAAATCTTGTTGGCTTAAAGATGGAGATAGCAATTAAAAATTCTTTTGTGCTTCGACTTCTGCTAGAAGAAACAATAATTGGATCAATCAATTAAAAAACAATGCTGGTACTCTGATTGTTAATAAGGAGGAGATTACAAAAGAATTTTTGAACTTTTTCAAAAACAAATGGCGTAATAGATCCTGCTCAGTGGATAATTGGCCTCCTTGTTCTAAAGCCATTAATGATGCTGACTCTATGTTGCATGACCGTGCCAACGTTCATGGAAAAAAGTGGATTTTGGTGAGGAGGAGGAAATACTTAATAGGAAGCTTAAGAGGACTTGAGTTTTTTTTTTTACTAAAGAAGAATTGGAAACAGTGGTTAAAAATCTGGGTTCTAACAAAGCTCCGGGTAGAGATGGAATTTCATATTCCTTTATCAAAGCTTATTGGCATATTATCCATATTGACATGTGGAATGCTATAAATCAATTCTTCAAGATAGGTTCTATGTGCATGGATTGGAAACATACTAATGTGGTTCTTATTCCTAAGGTAAATAATCCTATTTTACCTACCAATTTCAGACCCATTAGCTTATGTAATTCAATCTACAAAATTATGGCTAGCATGATACTAAATAGAATGAGTAATCTATTTCCCAAGATGATTTCAGAAGTTCAATATGCTTTTGTCAAAGGTAGACTTATGTCGGAGCAAATCCTTCTTGCTCAAGAACTTTTTCATAAATTTAGATTTTCAAAATATAAAAAGGGATTTGTTTCTATTAAAGTGGATATGGAGCAAGCATATGATAGCATGAGTTCGCCTACTCTTAAACAAGTGCTTCATTGGTTTGGTTTTCCAAAAAAAATTCATATCTTATTATGGAATGCATTATGAATCCGAAATTCTCAATTTTGATCAATGGAAATTATTCAAATTGGATTGAGTCTAAATGTGGTTTTAAGCAAGGATGTCCACTCTCTCCCTATCTCTTTATCATGTGCTCCCAACTTTTATCTGAAGAATTCTCTAGGAAAGGTAGCAATATTAAGATGAGAATCTCTCCAAATGCTCCTTTGATATCACACCTTATGTATGCAGACGACATAATCATCTTCTTAGAGGCAAAAAAGATATGCTTGAAAACAATTTCAGCAATCTTGGAGAATTACTGCATGAAGACTGGACAAGCTATAAACACAGGCAAGTCATCCTTGCTTTTTAGTAAATCCATGTCTAAAAGTTCTATTAAAAATATTTCTAGATTGATGAACTTTAAAGTTAAGAAAGAACTAGATTTTCTTGGTACAAAGATTATTTTAAGAAGGCTAATCAAGTCAGATTTCAATTATTTGATTGACAAAGATGTTTCCAAATTGAATTTGTCTGGAAACAAGTTCATTTCACTTAAAGGGAAGATTGTTTTGTTAAATCCTTCTTTCCTTTCCTTGCCCGTTTTTGTATCTACCATATCACTTGTTCCTTTGAGTGTTTTAAAAGAAATTGAGAAGATGTGCAGAAATTTTTTATGGAATAAAAGAGATGGGAGCTTTGGTATTCATTATGTTGCTTGGGATGTTTTGTGCAAACCAAAGAACAAAGGCGGTAGAGGGTTGCACTTTGTGCTAAATAGAATTAGTCCTTTAAGAGCTAAGTTGGATCTTAATTTTATATCTAATCCTTCTTCTCTATTGAATAAGACTCTATCTACAAAATATGGGAATGATCTTTGGGAAGATGGAAATAGATACTATTCTTCTTCTTCATGGAGAATTATTTTAAATGGAGCAAAATATCTTTACCCGCTTTTAAGATGGAAGATTTGCAATGGACAAAATGTGAATTCTATGAATGATGTATGGCTTTTGGATAAATGCTTGAATAAGTGGCCTACCTTTACATCTATCTTGGATCATCATAGCTGTAATCTTTCAGGTTTTATCAAAAACAGGGAATGGAATTTTGAATACTTAAAAAAACATTCTGGTACGCAGCTCATCAATTTAATCAGACAAGTTCTGATCCATTCTAATACTGATTGTGATAGCTTGGAATTCATTTCTAAATGCTCAAGAAAGATAGTGGCTGCTCTTGCTTTTGAAAAAATAAGAGAACTTGACTTGGATACTTTAAACTAGAATTGGACAAAGAAGCTAAAACTTAGACCCCAAGTTGAATTATTTTGGTGGCGTCTTTGTAGCAATACTTTAACTTCTAATTGTTTTCCTCATCATAGAGGTATAATTGTAGATAAAGAATGTCCAACACTTTGTCAAACCATAGAAGACACGGAGCATATTGCAGTTAAATGCAAAATTATCAAAAATGTCTGTAATAAGATGAATAAGTCGAATTTTCAGTTGCTTTCTTTCATTTCTTTGGATGAGTGTATAAATGCTTTAAGGAAGTTTTCAGTGCAGAATCCAATAATTGGAAATTTATACTGCTCAATGATTTTTGTATGTTGGAAAAGCAGAAATAAAATTACTCATGGTGGCAATGAAGACAGCTTCTCCTTCTTAGCTGCTAATGCTTTAGATTTTTCATTTGGATCATTTTTGTGACAATCCAGTTTGGGATAACTGGGAAGCTAATCAGCACCACTCAGTGCTGGAAACAAAAGATTGGCTTCCTCCAACTCCTGGTTGGGTCAAATGCAACGTGGACGCTTCTTTATCCAATAATTATGTTGCCGGTATTGGAGGTGTATTCAGCGATGACAAGAGAAGGTTTTATGGAGCATTTGGTTACAATATTAATCACCAGGACATTGCTCAAGTTGAAGTACTCTCTATTCTATCATTAAGAAGGTATGTTCAAGATTGGATGCTTGATGCTAAAGGTATTATGATTGAAGGTGATAATCTTAATGTTATTTTACTCTTGCAAAGGGCTTTTCACAATAATTCTATTTCTGAAGAATTTCTAAACCCAAAGGATTTAGATTTTCTTAAAGATTTTAAACAAATTGTTTTATCTTTTGCTAGAAGAGATTGTAATAAGTTAGCTGATATGTGTGCTAACCTTGCTATTAGTTCATATTTCTTTTGGAAGGATCTGAATGATAGTAGTATTCCTCCTCCTTTTATTAATGTGTTGAAGGACAAATTTATATGTTCTTAGTTGATTTAATAAAATTTTGCTCTTTGCATTTTTCAAAAAAAAAAAAACTCTTATCTAATACTTTTATTCAAAGAGGTGATTCAATTGGGATTCGCATTAGTTCAATTGTGCCAAGGATTTCACATTTACTATATGCAGATGATGTTATTATCTTTTTTTAAGCTACTATGAAGGATGTGAAGGAGATTAAGGGGATACTTAATAACTTTTGTGGTTGGACATGTCAACATATCAATATTAACAAATCTGCTACTCTTTTAGTAAATTTGTTAAAAAATAAAAAAGAAAGCAATTTCTCATATTATGGGTTTTAAATTAGTAAAATAATTCCATTATCTTGGTGTTAAAATTGGTTTGAGAAGACTATTAGGTGATGATTTTTAGTTCATCATGTACAAAGCCTTGAGGATGTTAAATGTTTGGGGTAGCAAATTCATCTCTTTAGCGAGGAAGTTTATTCTTGTTAAATCTTTAATGCTTTCTTATCCCATATTTCATTGTACACACTCTCTTATCCTGAAACAAATACTTGAGGAGCTTGACAAGTTGTGTAGAAGCTTTATATGAAACAAGTCAAATGTTAAAATGGGTTTACACTAAGTTAGTTGGAATGTACTGTGGAAGCCTTTGAAGTGGAAAGGTCATGGATTACATTCATGTTCATCAAAAGTTGCTGCATTATTGACTAGACTGGCTTGGAAATTTATTCAAGACAAAGAATCATTGTTGCACAGGACTCTTGCTCCAAAATATAGTACGTTATTGATGTTGGAACTATAAAGAAAGGGTTCTCATCTTCATGGAAAATAATTACTGACTGTTGTAGATTGCTCAATCCAATTGTAAGGTGGATCATTATGGATGGTGGTTCTATTGATGTCTATAAAGATAATTGGATTATGGACAAATGCATCAACAAATGGCCAGCATTTGTGGTGCCTCCAAAAAATAATGATGTTTAAGTAAATAGGTTTATTATAGATGGAATCTGGAATGAAAATGGACTTTCTAAATTCTTTGGTAAAGAACTAGTGTATTTGTAACTCAATTAAGTATCAAACTAGAATTTGCAGAAGATAAGATGGAGCTTATCTATCAAAATTCTAGCAAAACCATTTCAGCCTTAGCATTTGAATCTTCATTACAAGATAGGTATTACTCACAGTTTTGGAAATGGATCAAAAAGGCTAAATTAAATTTCTCAGGTGGTGGTATTTTGGTGGAGGTTATTTAATAATGCTATTCCTATAGGTCATTTGTTAGCTTACAGAAGATTGTAAGAAATGTTGCTTGTCCTAAATGTTGTAATGAGATTGAAGATATAAAGCATGTTGTAGTCAGATGCATCAAACTGAAAGAAGTATGTCAACATTTAAACTTGTGGGGCTTTGAGATCCCATTGTTTGATAAAGTTTGAAGAATGTTGTAAGTGGTTGAATATCCTTGCTTTGCATAACAATATGCTGGTAAATCTAAATTGTAATTATTGTGTTTCTCTCATGGAAAGCTAGGAATAAATTCATTCATAAAGGAATGGATAATAGCTTGGTTGTGATTGCGGCCAATGCTATGAGCTTCTCTTCAGTTTAAAACATTTCTTATAATTTCAACTTGAGCCATTAGGATGCTAACCAGTCGATCAGATTGTCAAATATTTGGCATCCTCCTCCTTCTGATTGGTTAAATGTTAGTGTTTATGCCTCACTTCTATCTTCATATAGAGCTAGAATTGGAGGAGTATTTTGAGATAGTAACGACAGATTTTTTACTGGCATTTGGACATCCATGTGTTCATTGGGATGTTTCACGGTTGGAACATTTAGCTATTCAATCTTTAAAGAATGTTATTAAAGATTGGATTTTCAACTATAGAGGGACTATCAATAAAGGCAACAATTCCAGCAGTATCAAATTTCTTCAAGATGCTTTGACCAAAGGTGGCTAGGAGTTAGAAGATCTTGCTTTTATAAGGGATTTCATTCATGTCATTTTTAATTGTCTAGATAGGAATTGTAATAAGTTAGCGAAGTTGTGTGCTAACTTTACTCTATTTAGTAATTTTATTTAGGAAGACTTTAGTTTTGTTGCGAATTTAATTTCAGGGAATAGAATTTTGATGATAGCAAACATTTCTATTTTTCTACAAACGCCTTTCCTACTAACATTTTAGGTCCACAAGTTAACACTACAAATTGAACCTGCTCAAGATTGGGAAGATTAGGATTGAGTCAGTTTATAATGTATGTCAAGTTTCTTTTACCTTTTCTTGAGTCATTTTTAATAATGTCGGTTCTAATGCTAAGTAACCTAGCACATACACACTTGCTGCAAAATTTCTATCTGTTTGATTAGAGTTTTGTATTTTGATCACATCATCTAGGATTATCCCAAAATTGGCCTGAACGATCAATTAAAACAAAAACCCTAATTAGAGCATCCATATTAAGGCAGCCATAATTAAGCACATTGTTTTGGATGATATTTCATCGGCCAGGATGATAGGCTCAAATCAGAAAAAATAAGCCGCCAGATCTATTTAGGCATCTGTTATTTTTGGACATCATCCTGGATAATGCAATAAAAGTATGCCTAAATTAATCTAGTAATTAAGAAAAGCAATTAAGGTTTTATGGAACAATCGAAGGATCATACGAGATGATCAGTTCACAAACCTTGGTTCCTTTTGGATGATCAAAAATTGGCCTGGCTCTATTCAAGACGATGCTCTGGATGATGTATACTGAATTGTACTAATTGTCCGGGAAGATCCTTTGATCGGTCCAGATAATCAAGCTATTTTTCCATCGTTCAGATATTCATTCAGAGCGATGTTCTGGACAATATGTACCATTTTATACAAATTAGCCCGAACGATCGTGAGATTGTCCTGGACGATCTAGTTATTTTTCCATCATCCCGACATCCATCCAGGGTGATGGTCTGGATGATATTTATCAAATTGAACTAAACATACAAAATGATATACTATCATCCTCGATGATATTTTCCAAATAATTGCTAATTTGGGCTATTTTGAAGCCCTTGTTTAAAATATCTCTTGTTCTTCACGAGTAAGTATTTTTTTCTATTGTCCTGACTTGAAAGGGCCAAGAGAAGAGGGAGAGAGAGAGAGAGAGGATCTTGTGAGGAGGAGTTTATGAGGCGTTTCACAAAGGTTGCTCCAAGAAAGGATCTGTCGTCGCCTTCTCCAGTCGTCATCCCTAGTTCCTTTGAGATTCTAGAGAGGTCTACTTTAGCATTTGATCAAGGTTTTTCTATTGCTTCTAGAGGAAGCAAAAGGAGTTGGGTTCTCTTCCTGGTTATGGTGGAAGCAAAATGAATTTGGTTCTCTTCCTCACCGGGGTCAATGAAAAGGAGTTTTTGTACGGGCTTCTCCTCCTTCCAGTGGGGAAAAAAGGTGAGACATTATATTTAGTGCAATACTCATAGGAGAGGCTCTGGGAAGTGGACGTAGGTCAGGTTGATCAAACCACTATAAAATCTAGTGTGTTCTTTCTTATACTTCTGCATTTAATTTCTACATTTTAATTTCTATGGTAAATCTTGATTTGGTTATGATTGTGCTTTTGCTTAAAGAATTTTTTTAAATACAAATTCACCCCTTCCCCTACCTCCCCGCTTGGTCAGCCTTGGGACTAGTTCATTAAGGCTTAACATCCCTATCAAACTTCAAGTGGTATCAGAGTGGGATTCATAAAATTAAGTTTAAAATTTTTTGAATTTTGATCAATGGCTAACTTTGGTAATCGTAATACTGCGGAAGGATATTCTATTACACGGCCACCTTTATTAGACAAAAATTCTTTTTAATTTTTGGAAAACTCGCTTATCTACTTTTTTTACAATTGATTCACTATCACATATGGATGTTAGTTAAGGATGGTTATACACCTCTGTCTCATAAAACTAATGGCATTACTACTTTACTTCCTTTTACTAAATAGACTCTTAATGATAGGAATTTAGCTCAACTAAATGAAAAATGCTTGAATTTTTTTTGTGCTTTGAAATCTGAATATTATATGTGTGTTTTAACTTGTACTACTGATAAAAAGATTTGGGATAGATTGTGTATTACTTATGAAGGAACCAACAAAGTTAAACAATCTAGGTTGAATATTTTATTGCATTACTACAAACTTTTTTGTATGATACCTACTGAATCAATTTCTGACTTGTAGACTAGTTTTACTCAAATCATCACATCATTGCATGCCTTAGGAAGAGAGCTAACTAACTATGAAAGAGTAAATAAAATTTTGAGATGTTTGTATTCTTCTTTTGATGCTAAGATCACTATAATTATTAAATCCAAGGATTTGAATACTTATTTTATTGATAATTTACTTGGATCACTCATTGCTTACGAGCATGGAGTGAAACAAAGATAACTTGATGCAGGTGAGCAAAAGAAGGAGAAAACTTTGGCATTGAAGGATAATAACTCAGACACTAATTCTTTCGAGTCTGAAAGTGATGATGTTTCCTTAATCACTAGGCAATTCAAAAGATTTCTAAGGAAGAATCACAAGCACCATCAATAATGGAACAAATGTAAGAGTAGAAAAAATTATAAAAGTTTCTTTGATGTTATCTTTTTTGAATGCAGGAATCCTGGACAAAAGATATTTTTTGAAACCAAGTTTTGAATGGATCTTTTTTTCTTATCTAATTGGCTTTTCTGAGTTAGATCTTTTGTTTTCAAAAGATGTTTTTTTCCCTGAGAGAAGTTCGAGCAAGGGCTAAAAAGATTGACAATTCTACCATTTTTTTGATTTCGACGATGTTAACTCATTGTTCTTAAAAAAATTTTAATTCAATCAAATGAAGATTTTATCATATTCATGCTTTGTTTAAAAAAACTTTGCTTTTGTTTTCTCTTTCATTTTTTTTTCTAGTTTTGCCTCTTCCATTTCGTGATGTCAAAAGTGAGAGTAGTATTTTAAGTTGTTTCATCATGCTATTTTACTTTTGTTCATGTTTTTGACTATATGTCATTATCAAATAGGGGGAGATTGATGCAAAATCTGATTTCAGGGAATAAATTTTGTATAGTAGCTAACATTTATGTTTTTCTACACCTGCCTTGCCTACTAATGTTTCAGGTCCACAAGATCAAACTATAAATTAAACCTGCTCAAGATTGGGTAGATTAGGACTAAGTTAGTTTGTAATATAGGTCAAGTTCCTTTTACCTTTTCTTGAGTCCTTTGTAACAATGTGGGTCCTGATGCTAAGTAACCTTGCACACACACACTTAGAGGAAAATTTTCTATTTCTTTGATTAGAGTTTTTTGTTTTGATCACATCGTCCGGGGTTATCCCAAAATTGGCCTAGATGATCTGTTAAAAATAAAAACCCTAATTAGGGCATCCAGATTAACGAGGCCTCAATTAAATGCATCATCCTAGATAATATTTCATCAGTCGTGATGATAGGCTCAAATCAGAAAGAATTAGCCGCTAGATCTTTTTAGGCATCTATTATTTTTTAACATCATTTAGGACATCATCCTGGAAAATGTAGTGAAATTATGCCTAAATTAATCTGGTTATTAAGAAAAATAATTAAGGTTTGATTGCTTGATCATACCATCCTGGACAATCACAGGATCGTACGGGACGATCAGTTCACAAACCTTTCTTCCTTCTAGATGATCAAAAATAGGCCTTGCACTATTCATGGCCATGCTCTGGATGATCTGTACTAAATTTTACTAATCATACAGGATAATATACTATCATTCTGGATTATATTTGCCAACTAGTTTCTAATTAGGGCTATTTTGGAGCCCTTGTTTAAAAAATCTCTTGTTCTTCACAAGTATCTTTTACTACTATCCTACCCCATGAGAGCCAAGAAGAGAGGGAGAGCAAGGGATAGAGAGAGAGGATCTTATTAGAGGGATTTTGTGAGGGGTTTCACAAAGGTTGCTCCAAGTAAGGATCCATTATCGTCTTCTATGGTTGTCGTCCCTGGTTCCTTCGGGGTTCTAGAAAGATCTACTTCAGCATCGAATTGAGATTCTCTGCCTGCTTCTAGTGGAAGAAAAAGGAGTTGGAAAGAAGTTTTTTGTACGGGCTTCTCCGCCTTGCTGTGGGGGCAAAAGGAGAGACACTATATTTAGTGCAATACTCATAGGAGAGACTCCGGGGAGTGGACATAGGTCAAGTTGACCGAACCATTATAAAATCTTATGTGTTCTTTCTTATTATACTTCTGCATTTAATTTTCACACTTTGATTTTTGTGGTGAATCTTGGTTTGGTTGTGATTGTGCTTTTGCTTAAAGATTTTTTTTTAAAAACCAATTCACCCCCCCCCCCCCCCCCCCCCCCCCCCCTCTCGGTTACCCTAGGGTCTAGTTCAATAGGGCTTAACATCCCTATCGAACTTTCAAGTTTGAATAAGGTTGCCTTTAAAAAAAAAACTAATTCTTATATTTTAAATTGATGATGCAAAACATATATTGAGTACTAATGACGGCTCTTTCTATATATCTATTAAAAACATTTTTAATATAATCATGCTATTTATTTATTGCACATAGTGGTCATATGTATAGTTAAAAATGAGTGTGATATATAGCCTCGACAAAAAAACACAAGAAGAAGCAGGAGTATCCAAAAAGGTTATTTGTGTTGATTTTGTGTAGGTTGTTAAACCTGAGCTATTGTCCCAAGGCTAACCAAGAGTGGGGTTGAATTGATAATTTAAAAAATTCTTTTAGATTTTGATAGAAAACCATTTAAATTAATTTTCAAAAATGATTATTTTTTGAAAAAGCTTTTCAACCATAATAACAAAATTGTAGTAAATAAATATAAAAAATAATTGACACAAAGATTTATAGTGGTTCGGCCTAAAAAGACTTACATCCACTCCTTGAAGACTCCCTCTTCAAGTATTGCACTATTACCAAAGTGACTCTCCTTTTGCCCCCAGGGCAAGGCGGAGAAGCCTTTATAATTCCTCTCTTCCAATAATCCCTTGTGTGGCAGAGAACCATCATCCTTTCACACTCTCTAAGTGTCACCAGAGAACCGTCATCCTTTCACACCCTCCAAGTGTCAAGAGAGAACCATCATCCATTCATACCCTCCAAGTGTTAGCAGAGTACCATCATCTTTTCACAGCCTCCAAGTGTTGGAAGAGTACCGTTGTCTATTCACACCCTCTAAGTATCGATAAAGTATGATCATCTCACTTCAAAGATCTTCCCTCGAGCAACTTGAAAGAAGAAAAGAAGAGTTGTAAACGAAAACACAAAGAGATCCTTACCTTTGCATAACCTTGTGAACCCTTCACACTTCTCTTACAAGAAATCTCTCTCAAACACTCTCCCAAATGCATTCTTTCACTGGCTCTTGAAATATAATGGACTCTTTCCACGTTAGTTTTCAAAGACCTTTTATATGTAAGACACAAAAAACCATTTAAAAATTTAAAATTTTCTATTTTGAGTGTGTACGATCATACAATACGATCGTATGTTCGTACGTACGAACAGTTTAACAAACTATTGCATACGAACTTGTTGTGAATCTATACAAAATGATTTTGTACACAATGATCATCCAGTACAAACCAAGTTTGTACTATACAAATAGTTAGAATGTTTTTCATCTTCGTCGGGATGAAGAGGGACCCCACATTTTCGTACTTTTGACGGCGTAAGTACGTTGATGATATCGTATGGTACGATCAGTTTAGAAAATTTTAAAGTTCATCAACATGAAAAGGGACCCATCCAACTCATACACTGTATGGCGTATGTACGATGATGACATTATACAATATGATCTGTCTAGAAAAACTTTGAATTCATCGGGATGAAAAGGGACCCATCTAACTCGTACACTGGGTGGCATACGTACAATGATGACATAGTTTGGTATGAACCATTCAAAAATAGGTTTAATTTGTTGGGACAAAAAAGGACCAGTCCAACTCGTACACTAGAAGGCATAAGTACGATGACGACATCGCATAGTATGATGATGATATCATATAATATGGTCCATACTTAAAAAAAATTTCTACCTTCTGTTCGTTTGACTTCTCGTAGAGGAAGATAATTGAACAAATAGTCCGGTAATAAATGACTTTGTACTGTACAATCAATTTAAAAATTACAGAATTTAAACTCTCCCCCAATGAGTGAGTGCACAGTTACTCAATTAAAATCACACTCTATCAGACTCAATAAAATAAAAAATACATACTTCATTTATAGTAAATCCTAAACTGATTTGATTTGAAGTCTTCAATAATCCGAATTATGATTTTCCTAAAATATTAGTACACACAAATAACATAATAATACATCTAAAATATGTTGGGAGATATTGTAATTAAAAATAATAATATTTAAAATCATCAAAAACATACATGTTGCAATAATATCAACAATAAAAAAACTAGGTTGCAACTATCTCCATAATCTCCCCCTTTTTTATGATGACAAAATAATTATTGTTTGAGTGAACTTGTGTATCTTAATTTTTTCCTTTGCTCCCCCTAAAAGAATAAATGTATGAATATAGGGAAATTCCATGAAGAACACAAAAACCTCTTCTTTTTTTATTTTTAAAACATATAAAACACAGATAATAAAAACCAAAAAATACAAACACAAACACAAAAAAAAACTAAAATAGAAAAAACAAAACATAAACATAAACAATAAAACAACTCAAAAAATAATAAATAAATAACACAAAAACAATATATTACTCCCACTTTTGACAACAACAAACAGGGAAAAAAAGGTTGAAATTAAATATGTCATATGAGAAATCATAATAATTGATCTTGAAAGAGATTTAAATAGAATTGCAATAACAAAGTTATTTACCATTAGATGAAAAAGAAAGATTCAAAAAATCTAAATTAAAGAACAACTTAGATAAGAAAAATTGATTAAGGACATGAAGCATTCTAGACAATTAGATAACGAGAAGTATAATAAAAGTGACAAAATAAAAATTAGTTAATTTAATTTTTAAAATAAAATACAATTAAAAATTAAAATAATTTGAAATAAAAATTAAATGATAGAAGAAATAACATATTCAATTGGTGAAATTGCGTACCTTTTCAAATATTTATGGCACACTTTGTGCATCTTTTTATATTTGAGCTAATTTTGTGCCTCTTTTTATTTTGGGAACAATTGCGCATTCTTTCAATTTTTATATACATTGTACATTTCTTTTTTATATACATTTTTTTAATTAATCTTTCTAAAATTAATAATTTAAAAATCAAATTTCCTTAATTACGAAGATAATTATATTGAAAAGAGAAATAAAAATAATAAGACATAAAAATTGAAATAATAATATTCAAATTATGTTTGACTAAAAAGAACATGAGATTTATATCCTTAACTTGATCGAGTTATAAGTTAACTTAAATTTATGAAAAATTAGATTTCATAATAAAATTAATTTTGTAATACAAGTTAATTTATAACACTTTTAGATTAATTAAAACATGATTATCATATAGGCAAACTCATATTTCAAACAAGTAACAAAAATAATTAATAAAAATAAGTCATTTTTTATTGATATCAAATAAAGATTGGATACATTAAGGATATTGATATCAATTATCATAACAACAAAATAGCATAACATCAACACAAACCTAAACAAAAATAATAATAATTAAAAGACATAAACACTGATATCATCACATCATCATCATATCAGGAAAGGACAAGCAAAGGAAACTACAAAGAAGTATATCTAAAACTCTGAGGGACCCTGGTCTTGAGAAGGAGGATCATTGAAGACTGAGAAATAGCTATTCATCATAGCTATATTAGTGTTTGTTGCGGATCTATGGTTTATGATTTTGATGATAGCAAACATTCCTTATTTCTCGATGATTGCCTTATGTGCTAACGTTTCAGGTCCACACGATTAGACTGCAATTTGGGACCAGCTCGAGACTGGGTAGACTAGGTCTGTGTCAGTTTGTAATCCTTTTCCTTTCTTGAGTCTGTTATATTTTGTGTGGGATCTGTTGATTTGTAACTTGAAAGATTTCCTGTTGTTCCCTATAAGATTTCTATTTTTGGTAATATCAGCCGAGATGATATTTATATCGTCCTGGACGATATATCCAAAATCAGAAACCCTAATTAGGGCATTCTCATTAAGGCAGCTGTCATTGAGATCGATCAAGACGATCGTCTTAATTCAAAAAGAATCAACCGCCATAATCAGTTTAGGAATTCTTTGTTTTAGAAAATCGGCCAGGATGATATTTATATAGTCCAGGCTGATCTAACTCAATTATGCCTAAATTGATCTAGTATCTTTGGAAAGCATTAATGGTTAATTGATACGATCACATCGGCCACGCCTGATCGGCCGGGACGATGTCCTGGATTATCTACATCGGACAGCTCGAATTTAGGGTGATGATCACGATGATTGAAATTGGTTTTAAACTAATCGGCCTGGACAATAGTGATATCGGCCAGAACGATGTAACCAATTTTCTTATGAACGTCCCAAATCATCACGGGCTGATGAGCTGAATTTGTACTGATCGGCCAGGACGATATACCTATCGTCCTGGACGATAATGTCGGCAACTTGCTTTAATGAGCTCATTTTTAGCTCTTCTATTTAAGCTTTGTCAAGGCACTTGTTAAGTGTCTTTGGCAGCCATTGTAGCTTCGTTCTTGTGGGGGAAACTTGAAGAGAGAGCTTGAAAGAGAGAGAGGAAAGGGTGGAGTTTGAGAGGGAGAAGATCCTGTGAGGGGGAGGAACACAAGGGAGTGTGGTGGGGGATCCACATGGTTGCTCCGGCGAACTCGCACCGTAGTACTATCAGATTCAAGACTTGTCTCGAGGTAAGTTCACCAAAGAAGAAGATCTCCTTGGTGTCATAGGACCCGGCGACTCCACCGCACCGAGGATGGTGGAAGGGATTTTGTAAGGGCTTCTCCGCCTAGCTATGGGGGCTAAAGGAGAGACACTTGTTTTAGTACAGTACTTGGAGGGTGCCTCCAAGGAGTGGACGTAGGTCAAGATTTGACCGAACCACTATACATTTCTGTGTTATTATTTTCTTGGTTCCGCACTTTAATTTCCGCATTATTTATTTTTCTCGTGGTGTGATTTTGGTTTATGAGATTTTTGTTCTTTGTGAAAAGAATTTTTTAAAATACCAATTCCCCCCCCCCCCCTCTTGGTTAGCTTGGGACAAAGTTCATAGGGCTTAACATCCCTAA